>NW_027137629.1:77105-363417 GCF_001692895.1 Cenococcum geophilum 1.58
ATTTTATTTCCTAGTATAACTAGCCTATACGACATTTTTAGGAAGCCTTTTTTAAAAAACCTCCCCCTTTAATCTAACATGTTTAAAAAAAACAAAAAAAAAAAAAAAATAAACTAAATAATATATTAATCCATTATAATATACTACCATTTATTTCCACTTTATAGAGACATCTTTATTATAATATAATATATTTAATTACTCTATAAACCCAATTACCAATTTTNAATTAATATTAGATATCTCTAATACCCAACTTAAGAAGTCCTCTATATGCAATTTAAAACTATTAACCCTATATCTAAAGAAGTAAACTTAAAGTTACTCTAACTTAAACCTATTTACCGTAGCCTCTAGCTCTGTACTAGCCGCTTTATACTATTTAGACTTATACCTAGAAAGTAATNTCCTAACCCCTTCCATAAGTACAACTATTAGCGCCGCTTTATTAACTATTATAGTATTAGGGTAACTATCGCCAAACTCCTTATAGATATCTTAATAAACATTAGTTTACTAAGCTAGTATAGCTTAGGATTAATAACTAACCATAGTAGCATTTATATAAGGTTTGGTCTTAGCTTTATTATTAATAAAGGACGTAGCGCTAGAGTGTAATATAATTCGAGAACCGGGTCTATATTTTTCAATAGATATACTATATTAGTTATTATAATATCAGGGTTATAATATATAGTGGACTTATATTTGCATTAGAGCTAGTGCTAGTTCTTTAATCTTATAGTACCACTCATTATCAGCCTATAGTTTAGGGTGTATATTAGCTCTAGCTAAGGGTGGCTTCCTATTAATAAGTAATCTGCCCATTACGGCCTTTACGGTATTAGCATACTTCTTAGGGACCTATTTATTATAAGTTAGAGTAGTAAAGTATATATTAGTATAAACTTACTTAATAGCAGTTGTTGTCTAGAATAAAGCAATTAATGCATTATCAATAGGGATGGTTAGGGTTAGTAAAGAAACGGACTTAATCCTTATATATAAAGTTACACTATATAGGATTAAGGCCATATATAACCTTTTCTAGTACACAAATTATACAGCCTAGATATAGATTGGGATTAGGCTTAGTATAATTAATAGTATAGACACGTGCATATACAAGTATTAGATCACAATTCTATAGGTAGTTCATTTTCGCAAGATTTTCAATAGCTGGTAGATAGAAATTTAGAAGGTAGAATTTGGAAAATNNAAATTNAATTAAGTTNTNAAGGGAATANAAGTTTAGCTTTAAATCTAGAAAAATAAATATTAATATAGTATGATTATATAAGCTCTAACTAACTATTTTTTATAATTTTTATAATTTAAATTTTATATCTATTCTTCTAAGTCCATTTTTACTTTAGGAAAGAATAAATTATTTTTACTAATTATAAGGATCTAACTAAGTATAGGGCATATATTTAATCATTAGTTTATAAAACATATATATGTATGGTAAGAAAGGTATAGCCTATAACTAAGGTACTAAGAACACTTCTAGAAAGCCTTTTAGATATAATATCTAAGTAGTAGCTATAGTAAAATAAATAGAAGACAAACTATAATATAATTAGGTATAATACTTATTTTTAAAATGGCTAGGTATATAAGTAGTAAAGGATAAGTTAAGAAAGGAAGAGGTAGTTAGAGTAGTAATTAGGTTTAATAATATAAGATAATATTTAAGGAGAGATCCTTTAATAGATATTAAATTTAAAATATGTAATAGGTAAGTTTTAATAATAGGGAGGTAGAATATAGTTAAAATAGAAAATAGATAGAAAGTAGTGGAAATAGGTATTATAGGTAAGTTCTACAATATAGATATTTTTAGAAAGGCTTCCTAAAAAGTATATATAGTAAAGGGAACTTTAGAAAGGTTAATAGTATTATATAGCTAATAAAATTCTANTAAGGACCTAAATATAGAGTAACTATAANATATTAATATACTTAGTNTNAANAATAGCACGTAGGCTGTTAGTATTGACGTTCCTTATTATAACAATACAGCGACCTTTAGGGATAATAGCTGTGCGGTCTATAATTAGCTAACTTAAAGTGGCGTTATATAGGCTAATATGTAGCAGGTTTCTAAAGACCTTACTAGGCGTATAAAGTTAAAGGAAGCTACTTTACTATATACTGTTATTAAGGGTATCTAGGCTTTACTTATACAGCGCTAGTCTAGCAAGGCCTATACTGCCTATAAGAAACTTAAGGACGTAATCGTTAACGCTTAAATAAATAAATATATGTAGCCCTAAATAAGTCCTTCTAAGACAAGAACAGTGACTAGGATGCGGAAGATAGTAATAGTTAAGTGTAATGGTAACAAATAGTCGTAGTCCTAGATACTATAATGTTTATAGGCTTTACTCTAGGTAATAAGCCAAATTAATATAGTATATGCTTATATATCTCTCTATACCTAGTAATACGGCCAAATAGTTAATATTTGCTTAGATAGCATTGCCGTAATAACGCCAGGGAGCTTTTTAAAAAGCCTTCTAGAATATGCCTATAAGCGTTAGTTATAAAGCAACGGATATATACCGTAGATACTAACACAGTATAAAAGCATGTAAGTATAATAGCTAGTTAACACAAGCTGCTAATAACGGATAAATGTTTCTTATAGTATATTAAGTGCATAAGACGAAATAGGTATTACTTGCATAGTTATCAATTAAGGTAGAAGTCTTTATATTGCTAACTACCTCTTCTATATAGGGGGGCTGGTGGTAGTGATAACTAAAGTCTAAGTAGGGATATACGCTAGTGAATAAGTGCTAGAGCACGGATTAGTTGGTGCTTTATTAGGAGCCTTTTATAAAAGGATTTTAGCTAACGCCACTAGGAGTAAATAGGTCTGTTAGTTAACTAAGCAATTTTAAGGTCCTAGAGGTATTAGCACTAAATACTAAAGTAAAAAAGTAGAAAAGTAAAAAAGTAAAATAGGGAAGTAAAAAAGGAAACATTCAGACGATATATAAAAGGATAGCTATTAAAACAACGCCTAAAAGATCTAACCGGAGTAAGGAAGAAATATAGGAAGCCTTTCTAAAAAGCTAACTAAAGGCTGTTACGGTTATCTATAAGGAGGCAATAAGACCAAAAATCCGGCGCGCTAATGCTAGCGGTTAGTATAAGAGCGAAGCTAAGAGTGGGCTAATGGGAAATCAGCGTTTAAGTGGAAAGATAATAATACCAACCCTATTAAAGAAAGATACTTAGTGGAAACCTAATCCAGGCAAAGATTCCAGTAGTAGAGAATGTAGGAAATTATAAAGACTTATAAAAATACCAATATGGACTTATCTAGGAAGCCTTCCGATAAAAGTTTAACCGGTAATTGCGGTATTAGGTAAGTAGAACTATACGTACTTATTATTAGGGGCGGTCATTCTACCAACATTTAGGTCGACCTTGGCGCGCTTCTATAGGTTTTTACTAGAGGATGCCGTAGTAGTAGCAAAAGCAGCGGGCCCGGTGTTTTGCTGCTTAGCCCGTAATATTTTCAGTTTGCTAGCTTTAGTCTTAATAACAGGCGCCTTCTTAGCTCGCACCTTAGGGCCAGCAGCCTCGATAGGTTTTTTACCTACCGCGCGCGAGCGCGTCTTCTATATAGCTGTTGCGGGCGCTATACTAGTATTAGAACCTATATCTTTATTATCTTTAACCTCACTAGGCGTAGCCTTACGCTTACGTCTTAATGCTCTTAGCTTGCGCTTAGGACCTTTATCCTTATTATCTTCTATTTCTAATTAGACTTCTAGATTAGATTTTATGGTTAAATAGAGGTTTTCCTAAAAGGCTTTACTAAAACCTCTATATTAGACAGCCTAGCGGCCGCGTTAAGTTATAAAGAACTAGATTAGAACTTCCTTAGGTTTAAGTAGGGGTTTATTTAGTAGCTCTTATAGAATGTCAGGATTTAATAAATGCTATAGTTTCCCTTTATCGTCTAGGTGGAAACCTTTTAGGAATATTAAATTAAGGACGTTCTCTAGCCCGGGCGTTATATAATTATATATATAGGTTTTAGAAACTTAATCTTTATTAATTATAGCTATTAGACTAAGAAGGGCGCGAAAAATCTAGGTATTTACTACCTTTTTATTAAACGTCCGCCGTATATAGTATTTGATAACTATAACCTTATAGGGCTATCCCAATCAATATATACGCCCAATTACTTACTCCTATATATTTGCGTTAGGCGCTAGGTTAAACAGGTAAATATTATAGCAGCTTTACTGCAAGTTTAGACCGGCACCATTTACTATATAGCTAGCGATTAGGACCTAGCAGACATCCAGCAAGTTAAAATTTTTAACAAGATTGGATTTCTAGCCCTAAGTAAGGTCGGAGGCTAGTATGCGGGTATCGATACCAAAAGATATAAATATTTCGCGGATAATTAGCTGCTCTAGCGGGTATAACAACTAAATAATTACCTTTTCCTTATATTTAACAACCTGGTCGGCTATATTAGCGACTAGGGCGCTTAACTAGGATAAGTATTATAGGACAGCCCTAATAAGCGGTAAAATATTAGACGCCGGCGGGATATTATACGGCTATATAGCCGCGGGAAGCTCTAGGGACTTCGCTATTTATTTAAAAATGGTATAGATTATATAAGGGTTCTTTAACTAGCCCTTCTTGCTCTTCTTAGGTGGATTTATAGCTAAGTAAGAGAGCGCTAGTATAGGCTAAGTAGATATTAGCACGAGCGCGTAGTAGCTGTTAGCGTTTATAATAACGCGACTATCCCCCATATAAGTAGTGTCCATTACTATAAGCTTTTTAAGAAAGGCTTCCGCAAATATATTATAGACAGCTTAAGCCGTCGGCGGATTATTAAGGTCGAGAACAATGCTCTTATAGCGAGGGAGCGCCTAGCTAATTATATTTTAGGTAAAACCAATAGAATAGGATAACGTATACTGCCAATATATAAGATATTACAACTAAATCTACTTAAGCCTACGGCCCTGCTTAACGCTATCCTTTAGGCTAAGGATAAACGTAGTAAATAACGTTAAGGTTAGTCGCAGTATAGCCGCCGGGTAATCGTCCGCCACCTTAAAAAAGTTGTCGTTCTTCTTAAAGACGGCGCTATTAGGAATTCTAATTAGGAAGTTAAGCTTTAGTTAAGGCTTAATTAGCGCCGCCAGGCTAAAGTTATCCCTAATACCCGTAAATAGCGGGGTAGCGCTATAAAGTATAGTGAAAGGATAATCTATAAACTTAATGGCAATATGCGCTAGGGAATTGTTATTCCTTATATAATGAGCTTTATTAAGCAGAATGCTATACTATTAACCTAAGAGATCTTTAGGCCATTTTCTGTCTAGTGTCTTAAACCAGTTAATAGGCTAATATACTAACCCTCTCGCCTTAAACATCGCCCTATAGGTTTTCTTACGCCACTTCTTAAGTGCGCTTAGGCCGTAACGCGATGTAATAGTGCCGTACGTACTAATAACGACAACGCGTACATTGGCGCGATCGCTGTTAAATAGTTCGTGCTTCTATATAAGGATTTCATTTCGACGCTAGACATCGGCAGCGGCAGATTTTTGGGTTAACGATTTGTTATAGTACACCTAGATATTAAAGACGGGTGAGAATCGCTGCAGCTCTTTAATCTACTGTTTAATAAGCATAAGCGGAACAACTACTAGGAATGGCTTTACTGGACCAATTACTTTAAGCACAGCAGCGTTACGTTTTTTGGTGGCGCGGCAAAACGCCTTTTTTTACTTATTAATTATCTAAGAGCTAGTTAGCAAATAAGAACAATTTTAGAAAGCCTTCCAGAAAGTCTTCTTTAGTATAGGTAGTAGTAGCAACTTATATATAATATATAGCCGGCAAGCTAAAAAGTCTTACCTAGACCAACAATATCCGCTAGCATTATTCCCTATATCTTCCCATACTCACATATATCCACAATAGCATTTATCCTAATAAGCTACCACCAGCAAAGCGGCGTTAATAACAACTGGCGAAGGAGATAGGGTTTACATTAATCTTTAATCTAAAGGTTTTACATGGACTCTTTAATATTGTCCCATTAGTATTTAGTGTTATTTATTAGCTTGCTTAGCTTAGCTAGGTTTTCGAGATCCTTTACTATAGGCTAGCCTATGCAAACTATATTATTGGCCCTATTAAGGTCTTCATCATCATTATCTTCCTTAGTAGCGTTGTCCTCTATAACCTATGCCCAGCCGTCTACTATACCTAACCCATCTATCCTCGCGGCCGCGGCGTTATTAAGTCCTAACTATATCCGCTCGGCAACGGCTATTACTTTATAATACGTCTTTATAAGCTAGCGTATATAGGCATATTACTAATATCGGTATTTATAGTTTACCACTTAGCGAAACTCAGGGGGCAGCTTAAGCTTTATTAACCCGCGGACATAGTTATTATTATTATTACCTATATTAAATGTTGCCGGACTAACGGCTATATCCTTAATTATTAATTGCGGGTCTACTATATCCAGTTCTTCTTTATTATAGTTATTATTGCTATCCGCCAGCAAGGCATTACTAAAGGCACCGCTTAGGTTTTTATTAAAAGACTTCCTAGAAGTCTTCTTCTCTGCGCGCGGTCGCCTCTTACCTAGGGTATCATTTTCTAAACCCTTAAGCTTACGCTTATTTACTTCATGCTTGCGTTTTATAACCCTAGAAAGAGCATTATATATATTAGCGCGCTTAAGAATTAACTAGATACGCTAGTTGGCTATATCCTCGGTCAGGCCTTTACTAAAGAGAAATCCTCCTTTCCTAAAGTAGAAGGTTTGTCTTATTTTATATAGAAAATTGGCGTAGTAGTTAATAGAGCTCCATCCATCCTATTCTCCTAACTAGGGATTAGAGAACTTCTAGTTACCGTAATACTCTCCCATAGACAGTATATAGACGACTATTTTTAGGTCAAATATATAGGGCCAAGGTTTCTGTGTGTATATAGACACCTTATAAGCTGGCTAGAAGACAGCTTTATTAATAGCCTTAAATATAGACATAAATAGTTCGTTCTCTATAATATAGCTTAGTTCTTAAGCGGAGAGATTATAGAAGTTAGCCAGTTTGGGTAAGCTTCTAGCAATATTAGCGTCCTTACCCTCTTTAGTATCTAGTACTTCCACTACGGTTTTAATATCCTCTGGGTTAAAATCCTAAAGGGAGTCTGCGCTATCCATATCTAAATTAGCAGGGTTAGCAGCCGCCGCGTCACCGCCTGTAGTAATTACTCCAGTAGCATCTATTATTAAATTATCAATGCCGCCGAGTGCCTTATTAAAATCCCGCTGTAGGTCTAACGGCGGCGCAAAAAGAGAGCGTGCTGGTAATAGTAATAACGTTACGGTTTCGGGTGGAGGACTATTTACGGAAGGCTTCCGTAAATATTCCTCTGGTAGTAATATACTTAACGCTATTAAGGAAGCCACTAGGCTTACGTATTCATTCTTAGTAGTAGGTATAGCCGTATTGGGATCGCGGGGCAAGTTAACACCGTCCGCTAAGTTATTATCCATCTTAATTAACTAAGTGTAATTTAACTAACTTTACGGCTTAATCTGTCCACGGTTAGTATTGCGCACAGCCTTAATAATAAAAAAAAAGGCAAGGGTCCAGTAAGACTTATAAAAGGAAATCTGGAAAGGCTTCTAAAAAAGACCGAAATAGCTAAAGTAAATGCGGCATAAAGCCGCCTAGACGCGTATTAGGCTAAAAGTGTAGTATTAACAGTATAAACAGTTGCTTAAATAATAGAATCCAAAATCTAAAATCCAAAATCCAAAATGCTGGGTTAGGAATGGCCAAATTAGTTAACTTAAAGAATGCGAATTTAAGTTAAAAGTGGTTAAAGATTTAGAAGTTTAGGTTTATGGACCTCTTAAGATTCTAATTTAGACTAGCGAGCTTATATAATCGCTAAGCCTTTAACTTTTTTATTTATTTAAGTTACAAATTTCTATAAATATACCGTGTAAATTAGGCATAGGATTGCGATATTTATATATAAATGTTACACTATACGCTTATAAAGTAGTTTAGCGAAAATCCCGGGGTTATACGCTAGCCTATTCGCGTAATATATAACGCTTAGGCCTATACGCCTTATGGACTTTTAGAAACTTCACTTTATATATACCTTTATTAGATGACGTTATATACTAGGACTATTTCTTAAAAGGCTTTCTAAATATTGCCTTATATATTGCCATCTAGTAAGTATTTAGTTAAGGTTTATAAAAGCATCCGTATTTTCTATAAGTTACGCTATAATAAGGAATAGTAGAACGGATTTCTTTTAAGCATTACCACCGCCTAAATCTCCTATTAGTTGCTACTTAGCTAGGCCATAGTAGCGTGCGTAGCCAAAGCTTATAATAGCTAAGCAATTTCCCTACACTCTAACCCCTAAAATCCTTAGACCGCATAATATTAAACGCCCCTAGTGCTAAACCCCCTAGTGCTAAACGCCAGCTAAAACGTATAATTCTCAGACTTTAAGTAAATGAATTTACCGGTTAGGACTATTCCGAGTACATTAATACTATTAAGGCATATCTCGCCTTTGCAGGACGTTTAACTAATAATTTAGAATTCTGGAAACACCACGCCTATATTAAGCCGTTTTAAGCCCTAAATATAAACTAGATCTCATTCTATATTACTATAAATATAAAAAAAGACACGCCTAACCCCCTAACTATCTAGGAGCTACTATATAAGATATATCGCGTCCGTTATAATAAGGAGGGAAAGTTATAAGGCCAGTATTCCCTCTTTTATAAATTAGCTAACTTAGTATATAGCTAAGTAAAACAAATTCAAAACGTTATTAAGGAAATGAATTACCTAACTTAGATACGCAAGTATAGTAATATTTTATACCCTTAGGCAAAGCAGCCATATTAAAGGTTAAATTCGGATTTTAAACCAGTTTTAGCCTTATTCTAGAACCTATCTAAACCACTTATATTACTAGGGCAAAGTAATAGATTAATGTTATACTACGGTTAGGCCGCTAGCTAGGGGGACTTTTAGGAAGGCTTTTAAAAAACTGCCTTAATTTACTATCTACTCTCTATATTACTATTTACCTTTACCATCTATAATACCATTTTAGACCTTTATTAAGGTAGCAATCCCTCAGCTTAGCTAACGCCTTAATAACTAGCCTATATTTTTTTAAAATAAGTAGTACTTCCCTACCCCTAATGCTATATAGTTTAGTGTTATATAATACTACTAAGGTAGCACCTTATTAGGCAGCAGTAATATAAACTATTTATATAGTGCGGCCTTAGTTCTTATAAGCACCCTACTAAGGCCACACCATCCTTTTCAACGCCGCCTAGATCTCACTCTAATTTGTTCTCTTTAAAATGTATAAGTAACGTTGCTATTATTACTAGGATTATAGTTATCTCTATCCCTATTATTACATTAGATATTTAGTGGCTCTCACACGCCCTAACTAAGAAGTTTATATACCTATAAGTGGATTATATATTAACCTTCTTATTATACGCTTAATTAATTAAGCGTTATACTAAATTCTTTACTAAATAATAAGACTTTTAATTAGTTTATTCATTCCCACCTACACCACCTTTAAATACTTACCCTTCAATAGTATTTAGGGGAAGTAGATATAGTATATATATTAAACCTATATCTAATATTATTAAAGATTAACTTTTATCTAACGTCTATTTACATGTTTTGCCTTAGGGTGGAAATTTTATAAGCCAACACGTGTTTTTTAGGGAAAGGGCTGTTTTAGTCATTACGAACTTCCTTATTTAGTAGTCCTATAGAGTGTTTATAAACGCCTCTATATCTTAAAAATAATTTATAAAATTGTTTAAGAAAGATTTACCCAGTCCCAAAAATCATATGTAAGTTCCTCTTTATTAATCATTTTTAGGCCCTTACAAGTCTATCTAAATAAAAGGCCCTTCTCTATATAATCCTACTAATGATGCCGTAAATATCCTGGCCCGGCACCCACGCAATAGGCGCCCGCCCCCCTATACTAAGACTAATCCTTACTAATCTTTAAATTAGTTAAAGGACCTATCTACTCTTTATCTATTAGCCTATTATCCTTTTAGGCCAACTTATTAACAATAGGTAATAACAGATCTTACGTAGGAGCTTCTAGCTCCCTATCTATGTCCAATTTCCTATATTTAGATTTTGTATTATTCTTTTCGTGTTTTCCCTTTCTCTTATTAGCATTATATTCTGACTCCGCCTTATATAGACATACCTTTAGCATAAGTCTATCATCTTCTACTTAAAATCCGTGTCGGGGTTCCATTCTAATTCCGTGTTTAACGACATTATTAGGGATTATCTACACGCCTAGGGCAGTACAAGAATCGCGAATAAGATCCAGATATTGCGATACCTTAGGAAGATTGTTGGCAATATACGTAAATGCTAGGAAGAGAAATTCTTAAATATCTTAAGCTGTCTCTAATATTAATTAAAAAAATAGTAGTAGTATTATAGGTCCTAAAGTATAAGAAGGCAATAATTAATATACCTCCTATATTATAATACCTTAGGAAATAGGCTTAAAAGGTAAAATAATATATAATATTTACAAAAAAAAAACTATTTAAAAAGATTTATTACTTAGTCTATAAGTATAAAAGTAAATATACTATATTTATATTAATTTTCTATTTTAATTTATTAGCTTATTTTATTAAGTTTTAATAACCTTACTAGAGTTATAATAACTTTTATAATAGCACTAATATATAAAAATATTTAGGTATTTTATATAAACTTTAATCTAAGTTTAAAGCTTTAACTTAGAGCCTTTATATATAAAGTTTAATTAATATATTAATATATATATAATTAAGGTTTTTAAAAAAAAACCTTAAAACCCCTCTTTATAGAGCTATTTACTTATTATTATTAAGTAATTATTATTTTATTAAAAGATCTATTATAGTAAACTAAAGTAACCCCTATTTCAAGTTAGGCTTTAATTAAAAATAATATAAATCTAATCTTAATTATTATTACAATATCATAGGCTTTCTAATAAAAAAAAAGGACTTTTAAACCCTTTATAAAGCTTTAAAAGTAATACATAAAGCTTAAACGTGCCTTAATTATCTAAGATAGTATATTTATTCTAAAATATATTTAATATTATTATACTATAAGTCTAATTTTATAATCAAGGGTAAAGCTTTAGGTAAAGGCTCTATATAAAGCTTTAATAGAGCAGGTTTTTATATAGAGCTTTTATAGGGCTTTTATTAAAGCTTAATATATAGAAATTTAAAAGTATAGAATTTACGCGTATATACTGTATAATATTTTTTTAATATTAGAGTTCTATAGATTATATTAATAACGTATTTTATAGATAATTTTTTTTTGGCCGTAATTGGTGCTTTTAATTTAGAGTAGGGTTTATTTTATTGGCTTTGTATTATAAATATAATGTAGAAAGGCCTTAGATTTATAAAGCGGTCTACAATATTGAATACGTACATTAGTGGTATCTTTTACCTTTTCTAAATTAGCTTATAGTATATATTTATATTAGTTGATATTTATAATATTCTTATTATTAGGATACTCTTTCTATAAAAGTATCTATTAGTTCTTATAGGCAAACTAATCTTATTAGTACTTATATTCTCCCTTATTAATTGACTATTTAGCTTAGCATATAATAATATATATATAGCTAACGCTTTTAATAGCTAAGCAATTTCCCTATAGGTACTTCTAAGGTAACTACTAAAATCCTAAATAACTCAGAGGCCAGTACCTCCTAATCTATATATATATAATATTAAATCTCCTTAGTGCTAACGCTAGCCAAAACGTATAATTCTTAGACTTAAGTAAATGATTTTACTGGTTAGGACCCTTCCAAGCACACTAACGCTATTAAGGCATATATCGCTTTTACAGGACGTTTAACCAATAGTTTAGAATTTAGGAAACACTACGCCTATATTAAGCCGTTTTAAGCCATAGAGCTAAATTAGATCTTATTTTATATTACTATAGATATAAAGAAAGACTTACCCAATCCCCTAGCTATCTAGGAGCTACCGTATAATATATATCGCGTCCGTCGTAATAAGGAGGTATAGCCAAGTAAAACGAACTAAGAATGTTAAGGAAAAGAATTACCTAACTTGGATACACAAGTATAGTGATATTCTATACCTTTAGGCAAAGCAACCATATTAAAGGTTTAATTTAGATTTTAGACTTTAGAATTAATCTAAACCGCTTACATTACTAGGGCAAAGTAATATTAATATTATACTACAATTAGGCCGTCGGCTAGGGGAACTTTTAGGAAGGCTTCTAAAAAACTGCCTTAACTATTACTACCTTAACTAT
Organism: Cenococcum geophilum 1.58; assembly: GCF_001692895.1. Lineage (NCBI taxonomy): Eukaryota > Fungi > Ascomycota > Dothideomycetes > Gloniales > Gloniaceae > Cenococcum > Cenococcum geophilum. The sequence goes on from NW_027137629.1 coordinate 89,555, forward strand.
CTAAACTAACGTAGTAGCAAATATTGTTGTTTTAAATACCGTTTAAAAAAAACTTTATTAAGGTAGTGAATCCTTTAGCTAATCTATACAGACCTATTATATAGGACCTACCCAGCGTTACTTAATTATTTTGGTAAACTAAATCAACTTAAGTAATAATCTAAGAACCTCTAATTAATCGGCGTTTGCTTTTACTGCCCGCTTAGTCCTACGCCCTTATAGACTTTTAAGAACTTTACTTTATATATACCCTTCTATTAGTTATAGGCATTACGTTATATATAAAGACTATTTCTTAAAAGGGTCTATTAACAAAGATCTAAAGTTAAGGAAAAGGAAAGGAGAGGACAAGCAGCACCACTTAAAGATTTATACAATCTTTAAGTTATATAACCGCAACCTACGGCAATCTACCGTAATCTGCCGCAATTTGCCAATACCGTAACACCTAGAGGTTACGCTATAGTAGAAATTAGTAAAACAAGTTTCTCTTAAGTACTAAATATCGCCTTTATCACCTCTATTATGTACATTTTTTTTAAGTAAGTAGTACTCCCCTACCCCTAATGCTATGTAGCCTAGTGTTATATAATATTACTAAGGTAGCGCCTTATCGGGCAGTAATAATGCCTAACTCTATAACCCCTTTATATAGTACAGCGTCAGTCCTTATAAACACCTTACTATTCTTCTTAATACCCCCTAAATCTTACCCTAATTTATTCTCTTTAAAATATATAAGCAACGTTGCTATTATTATTAAGGGTATAACCATCTAAATGCCTATAATTACGTTAGATGTTTAGTAGCTCTTATACGCCTTAACTAAACCCTTTATGTGCCTGCAAGTAGATCTGTTTAAGATCTTCTATAAGCCCTTAATATATAAGACCAAGACTTAGCCGGTTTATATCTACCTTATTCCAGCCTAACTCCTCTAAGCTCTTAGGGTTTGTAGTAATTATGTCTAAATACATACTTAGCAATAGGTATAACTAAGGATTGGGTGTAACGTATATAATTTTAGCGCTAAGGACTTAATAGATAGCTGGCCCGGTTTAGGTAAGGGTTATAATAGTGGCAGTGTTATAGGTTTATAAGGCCCGGAGTATACAATTGCAATAATTAATGCACCTCCTACCTTATAACACCTTAGGAGATAGGCTTAAAGGGTAAAGTAGGATGCGATAATTGCTGGGGAACTATCTAAGAAGAATCGTTACTTGCACTTATATAGACACCCTATTATTAATTCGTAACAGGTGTCTATTAATTCTATAAGTAAATTAATCCTACTACCGCCTAAGTCTCCTATTAGTTACTATTTGGCTAGGCCATTATAGAGTATATATGCGTAAGGTGGCCGAAGCTTCTAATAGCTAAGCAATTTCCTTACGCTTAAAATCCTAAATAACTAGAGGCCAACCCCTAATCTATACACTATATAATATCAAACCCCCCTAGTGCTAAACACTAGCCAAAACGTGTAATTCTTAGACTTTAAGTAAATGAATTTACCGGTCGGGACCCTTCCGAGTACACCAACGCTATTAAGGTATATCTCGCCTTTGCAGGACGTTTAACCGATAATTTAGAATTTAGGAAACACCACTTCTATATTAAGCCGTTTTAAGCCCTAAAGGTAAACCAAACCTTATTCTATATCACTATAGATATAAAGACAGACTTAGCCAACTCCCTAAATATTTAGGAGCTACCATATAAGATATATCGCGTCCGTTATAATAAGGAGGGGAAGTTATAAGGCTAGTACTCCCTCTTTTATAAATTAGCTAACTTAGTATATAGCTAAGTAAAGCGAATTTAGAACGTTATTAAGGAAAATAATTACTTAACTTAGATACGCAAGTATACTGATGTTTTATTACCTTAGGCAAAGTAGTAATATTAAAGGTTCAATTCAAATTCTAGACTAGTTTTGGCCTCATTTTTATAACTAATCTAAACCGCTTACATTACTAGGGCAAAGTAATATATTAATATTGTACTACGGTTAGGCCGTTAGCTAGGGAAACTTTTAGGAAGGCTTCTAAAAAACTGCCTTAACCATCTAAAGTAACATAGTGGCGAATATTATTGTTATTTGCGGTCCGTAATACTATTTACTAGCCTGTTCTTATAATACTTAACGCTTAAACCCCTACGTCTTATAGACTTTTAGGGAACTTTACTTTATAGGTCGTATACTAGGACTATTTCTTAGAAGGCTTTCCAAATATTGCTTTATACATTGCCACCTAGTAAGTGCTTGGTATAGTCTATATAATACGTACGCAAGTAGGTTCTAAGGTAAGTTGGCGGCACCCCTAATCTGCAAAATATATAGATAAATACGCTAGAATCAGGAAGATAGTTAAAAAGATCCGTAAGTAGGGATAAAAGACAATGTAGTATAGCTGGGGGGGGAAAGGAGAGAGGTTATATATAAATGGATTTATATCGCGTTCTTAAAGCGTCTTACGATGCCTTCTATATTGCAATTTTATTCTTCTCTATTCTTTTTTCCTTTTTGTTCCCTATCTTAGGGGGCTAGAGCATATAAGCTAGAGAGAAGAGAGAGGCTAAGAGTTGGTGCGTTAGGTCGTGGCCGAAATTAGGCATTTAGCGCTGCTAAATTCCAGCATATTAACACTTTTAGTAGAAAGGCGATGTTTCTTTAACCGCCCGGCTAGATACCCAGTAGGATAGATTTAAGGGTGGAAATGTTTTTAGTATATTCCTAGGCCAACCTTATATAAATAATTTGTAAATTTTAGCATTCCAAATCCTCTAAAGTAAGAATAGTAGTTCTTTAATAACTTAAATTTTACTAGAATTATACAGTATATATTAAGACGTTATTGCTTAATTTCGCTGCGCAGCCATCTATAAATAAAGGGGAGAAGATCCGCTTCAATTTAAGCATTATATAAGATATATAAATGTCCTACTAGGCGGTCCTCTTTATCCTTTACCACAAGACCGCGAATATATCCTTTAAGAAGACAACGACAGCATTAACTGTCCTAAATACTAAGGGGAGACGCCACCTAAAACTCCCTAGGAGTATATAACTTCTAGCTTAAGGCGACGGCAAGAATTACAGAGACACGGATAAACACGTCCTGTATTAATATTAGATATTAACGCACTTTATAGTATTTACGTTAATAGAGTTAAGAGCTATTTTAATCTCCCTTACTGCTAGCTGCTTATCTGTTTGTGCCTAAGAACTTTTAAGCTTATCTTTATTATTGTAATACATTAAGTTTTAGTTTTGCCACTAATTCTTGCTCCTATTTCCCTCCCTAATAGAAAGTACAGTAGTACACTTTTACTTTCTTAATATAACGTTCTTAAGGGATAAACAGCCTATTGCGATATATTAGCCCATTATAGATAAATGTAATAACCGGTTAATATACTATTAGTTTTCTTGCCAAGATACTAAGTATACTACATATAGAAGAGAAAGCACTTTGTCTCTACTTAGGCGGCTTTAAACGTTAAGGTCTAAAACAAACCACTTTTATATAGGTTTGTCCGTGTTAAAATACGGAGGTATATATATATAGTCGTAAGCTAGAAGCTGCGGTTTATAACAGTATTGCTAGTTAAGGAATTAACGACAAAATATGTCTATAAAAGTATTGTAACGGTTTTAAGGGTATCTAGGTAGGTCCGTTATATAGATCTAAAGTATTACCTAAGCCGGATTAGTACTAAAGTCATCTATTTATATCTTATTAAAGAGTAGTTGTATAAGAGGAGATATTTTAATACAGTATATACAACAGAATAGTGCAACTTAAATGGGAAAGTAACTAAAATTTAAGGAAGTTAATTTTGTTGCATTTTATCACGGCAGTTGGCCTATATAAGGATATTAGTGGGGTAAGACTGCGCCGACCAAGGTCTAAAAACCTAGTTATCCGCGCCAACGCTATAAAGGTAATTTTAATAGTAGTACACACATAAAGGGCCTTTTCTCCTATACTCGCTATATAGCGGCATAAAATCGCCGGCGTATTATATTAATCCTAACTAATTCTAGACACCTTATTTAACCAATTCGGCCTCTTTACGCAATACTTTTCTCGTTACTAACCTCCTTACTTTAGCTATACGCGCTACGCTACTACTAATATAAGGACTTTTAGGAAGGCTTCTAAAAAACTACCTTAATTTGCTATCTACTATCTAGGTAATAATCCCTTGGCTTAGCTAGCGCCTTAGTGACTAGCCTATATATTTCTTTACATCTTTCCTTCTCCTTAGTTTAGTATTTTCGTAATATAGCATTTATTTAAGCTTTAATTTAGAAGCATTTGTTTAAGCTATAATACTTAGTAAAGGTTTATAAAAGCATTTATATTTCTTACCCTAAAGGTTACGCTATCCCTTCCGCTGGTATATCCTGTCCTACTATTATTAATAAGAGCTAGCTAATAGAATCAATATAATTAAGACCCCGCGACTATACGTGTACTTTTAATTCTATTATTCGCGCACGGTCCGCCTTTTGTAGGACTAGCAGAAGAGATAGTAGAGATTAGTGAAACGAATTTCTCTTTAGCACTAAATATCGCCTTTATTACCCCCGTTATGTGCATTTTTTTATATAAGTAGTACTCCTCTACCCTTAATGCCATGTGGCCCAGTATTATATAATACTACTAAGGTAGCGCCTTGTCGGGCAGTAGTAATGCCTAACTTTATAAACCTTTTATATAGTGCGGAGTCAGTCCTTATAAACACCCTACTAAGGCTATACCATCCTTCTTAACGCCGCCTAGATCTTACTCTAATTTGTTCTCTTTAAAATGTATAAGTAATGTTGCTATTATTACTAGGATTGTGGCCATCTTTATCCCTATTATTACGTCAGATATTTAGTAGCTCTTATACGCCCTAACTAAGAAATTTATATACCTGTAAGTGGATCTATATAAGATCTTTTATAAGCCCTTAATATATAAGACTAAGACTTAGCTAGTTTATATCCACCTTATTATAGCCTATCTCCTCTAAGCTCTAAGTATTTATAGTAATTATATCTAGATATATACTTAGCAATAGGTATAACTAAGGATTAGGTGTAATATATAAAACTTTAGCGCTAAGGACTTAATAAATAGGTAGCCTAGTTCGGGTTCGGGTTAAAATAGTAGTAGTATTATAGGTCTATAAGGCCTAGGGTATAAGGAGGTAATGATTAATATACTTTTTACCTTATAATACCTTAGGAGATGGGCTTAAAGGGCAAAGTAAGATGCGATATTTGCTAAAAAACCGTCTAAGAAGAATTGTTACTCTATAAGCGTAATAGTAGTTATGCTATGTTTTATATTGTTCCTCTATTATAATCTATTAGCTTACCTCGCTAAGTCCTAACGACCTTAACTGGAGTCGCGGACTACTTCTATAATAGTACTAATAAATAGGTCACGTGACCCGTGCTAATGGTTGGTTTATTTATACTTATGCAAATACCCTATTATTAATTCGTAATAAGTATTTATTAGTCCTATAGGTAAACTAATCCTACTACTACCTAGGTCTCCTATTAGTTACTATTCCGCTAGGCCGTAATAACGTATACGAGGTGGCTGCGTGTATATAGTGGCCGACACTTCTAGTAGCTAAGCAATTTCCCCACACTTCTAACCACCTAAAAATCCTAAACAACTAAAGGCTAACACCCTTTATCTATATATTATAATGTTAAACCCCTTTAGTGCTAAACACTAGCTAAAACGTGTAATTCTTAAACTTTAAGTAAACGAATTTACCGGTTAGGACCCTTTTAAGTACACTAACGCCATTAAGGCATATCTTGCTTTTACAGGACGTTTAACTAATAGTTTAGAATTTAGGAAATACTACGCCTATATTAAGCCGTTTTAAGCCCTAAAGCTAAACTAAATCTCATTCTATATTACTATAGACATAGAAAAAGACTTAGCTAACCCCTTAACTATCTAGAAGCTACTATATAAAATATATCGCGTCCGTTATAATAAGGAGGGAAAGTTATAAGGCTAGTATTCCCTCCTCTATAAATTAGCTAACTTAGTATATAGCCAAGTAAAACGAATTTAGAACGTTATTAAGGAAAAGAATTACCTAACTTAGATACGCAAGCATAGTGATGTTTTATACCCTTAGGCAAAGCAGCTATGTTAAAGATTTGATTTAAATTTTAGACTAGTTTTGGCCTTATTTTTAGAACCAATCTATACTACTTGCATTACTAGGGCAAATATATTAATATTNTACTATAGTTAGGCCGTTGGCTAGGGTAACTTTTAAGAAGGCTTTTAAAAAACTGCCTTAATTACCATCTACTATCTATATTGCTATTTACCTCTACCGTCTATAACACCATTTAAGACCCTTATTAAGGTAGCAATCCCTTAACTTAGCGTTGCTTTACTATTTAGGTTAACTACACTAACTTAAGTGATAATCTAAGAACCTCTAATCAATCGGCGTCTACTTTTGCCGATAAGAACGCTGCTATGCTCTCTATATCCTTAGAGTTAGTACTATATCGCCACAAGTACTCTACCCAGGCCTATTTAACATCCCCTATAGTCACTATTATACCTAGAATAACGCTTAATACAAGCTCGCTGTATTAGTACTAGTTAACTCCACTTTATTTCCAGCCCTAGGTAGGATCCTTTATCTACCAGTTATATAGCTCTTAAGGCACTATATAGTAATAACACCCGCTAAACTTAGTAAAGCATAATATTAATTATAACCTCCTAGCGGTATCCCAAACGGTGCCCGCTAAAGGCGTAGTATAGGTGCGTATATTATATAAGGCTTCGCTAGCCTAGGCTATATATATTAGGCAGTATATCGTCTACTAGATAAGATAGTGTCTTAGCTGCTCTAGCGTAAGCTATTCCGCCCTTACTAAGGCGGTTACTTTTAATCGCTAAATGCTTATCTGCGCTTCCTGTATCATAAACTTGGCCTTATTAGCGTCTAAAAGAATAGGTATATCCAACTCTTAACCGTCTAGCCGTTTGGCAGCGCAGACATTATATAGCTCCTTACTATTAGTGCAACTGTTTTAGACTAGTATCCCATCTATTTTCCCGTCTAGGTATTTATTAAGTACTACCCTATAGTAGGTTTTAACGTCTACTTCCCTTTAGAGATAGTCTAATAGAGCTGCCCTACGGCCTTAATTGCTATCCGTAGGCGCATTAAGCCTATTACTAAGAAAAATAATAGCCTAGCTTACCCTTCTATTATAGCCTACTTTCCTACTCTCTTAGGCGTAGTCTTTAACTAACCTTAAAGCTCCTAGGTGCAGCACTATATTTACGCTAGGTATATTAACGCCTAAACCTAGTAAGCTTATAGCAATAATGGTCCTATTATTACTAGAAATAAAGCGCTTAAGCATATCCTCTCGGTTAATTAATTCGGAATAGTAGGCTGTATAGTAGAGGCTTTTACTAAGACTATTGGTTATCCATCTCGCGTAGCAGTATATAATCGCTTTTCCCTACGGCTCTAGTAGACCCATAATATAGCGGCCAATAACTTAAGCGGCTCAGTTAATAGCGGCTATAGTTAGGCTCCGTACCGGCTCCTTATCTATATTAATAATAGCGTAGCGTATATTACGTCTAGTAGTAGGCGCCCTAATTAACTTAACACTCTTAGCGGTAAAGTGCATCTTATGCTAAAGCCGCTACTCTTCTATTAGGGGGGAAAGTAGCTATTAGGAGCACTATTTATGTTTATATAGCTACTAAACGACCTAGGCGTTGCAAAGGCATATAGAACTTACTACTCCCGTCTAGTACAGTATAGTATTTATTAATTACGATTCGTACTAGGCGGCCTATAACTCGCATTCTATTTATAAATATCTAAAAGCTATCTACTTTAACCGCCTTAGGCATTATAAACACTATCGATACTACATTAGCAGGGCTGCGCCCATCCTATACTACGGCCTATAGCCTAGCTAACTTATATTTTCGCAGAAGATCCTATTAGAGAGAGAGCAGCGGAATAACAATAATAGTAAGGCCTGCATTATTATAAGCGGCCGGCAATATAAATATTAGACTCTTACTACCGCCTATTAGCATAATAATAACCACTAGACTTTCCCTATATAAGATTACATAGATACCGATCTATTACGCACCCTAAAATTTAGCTTACTCTCTATATATAGCTTTTAACTATATTATAGCGTTAACGGTTCTTAGGCCGCGCCATCTTATCTACTTAGCGTTACCGGTTAGATCTATAGGTATAACGTGCTTTTGGGATTTAGAGGAAGTATTTATAGCGCTACGTAAGAGAAAGGCTAGGAAGGCGTGCTACTTAATACTTAATCTTTAGAATCGTTACCTTTTACTTACGGTAGTTCTAACCAACTCTCCTATAAGACGCGTATATACAGTCTCGCCTATTTAGGCCGTATAGCCTACCTGCTCTTTATATATTATATTAAAAGATCCTAGCTTATCCTTTTTTAAGCCACTATCGTTACTACTCTTAATAAAGGCAGACTAAGTCTTTAGGTACTTTTAACCAATAGTAATCGCAACCTAGCGGTATATTTGGATATTAAGCCTATATCCTAGGCTAGCCTCCGTTTCTTATTAAAGGGTATAGGTAAAGCGGCCAGAGTTCTATTTAGTACCTTATACGTTAGGCGGCCACATTTTATATAATATAATATTCTCCGGCTAAAGCATCTGCTCTAGCGCGCGCTAAAATGGTAATATAAGCTAGAGGTATAGAACGACTAATCTCCCGACCTTACTAGGTATAAATTGGTAAATAACCTTAGACCGTCCGGTATAGCGGGAGCCCTTAAAGTATTAAGGTACGAATGCAACTATACCATAGATAATGAAAATGTTTCAATATTTACCTATAACGGTATTACTATAGCGTATACTTAATATCTTAGTGCCTCTTATAGGCTGGCCCCCTATAATATATATAAGCACTAGAAGCTTATATAAAAGCGCTTTAACTTAGTTAAGGTAGGTTTTAATACCGGACTTATTCGGTCTACCTTCTGGGCCTTAGAGTTTAAATATAGCCTAGCGCTATTTATTTAGCGTAATATAGTTTATAAGCCAGTCCTAGGTATAGAAAATATGCTTATTATAGGGGTTTTAAAGAAAGTTTTAGCCAGGAACGGAGTTACTAGGGTTGTCCTAAAGGGCTTCAATCCGCACGGTTGGGGTACTAGTACGTCGTTTATTAAATAGCAGGTCTTAGTAGACTAAACGTTCTACGTCTTTAATAAGGCTATAGACAAAACTGCGAAACTCGGGCATTGTAAAACGAATAGCTTTATAGAGTAGCTCGTCGTCAACCTATTCTACCTCACCCTTAATTATTACTTCGAAGTATACCTTTAGGCCATAGGTTTAAAGGTCTAGCATCCACTATATTGGTCCCTTGGTCCCTCGCACCATAAACTTATCTATTATCTTAGTTAACGACTCTAGGTATCTTCCCTTTGGTATATCTTAGTGGGCATTACTATAGACGGCGTCTGCGTCGGCAATTAGGGCAGCTTGTACGACTATAAACTAACTAAGCTTTATTATAGCTAATAGTGTCTTAGTATATACGCCGCACTCCTTCTACCCCGCTGCTATTATACCCTATAGGGCTAATACACATACTAAGGGACTCTCGTACTCGGTATTGCGTACTCTTTAGTCTAGAAGTAAAAGATAAAACACTAGGCAAGCCTTAGCTAAGGGGCTAAGTATATTACCCTCGCATAACCCAGTAGGGGTATCGGTACTACGCTCTGTAGTACGCAGTAGCGCTAACTAAGCATACTCTTGTTGGTTATTAAGTGTATATTTAGGGCTAACTCTATCTACTACGGGCTATATCCGTCTAAAGAATATAAGCACTATCTGCTACGGTCTATAGTAGTTATTAGGGGGCTTCTTACCTTAGTACAATTAGAGGGGTTAGTATTAATCCTAGTATACCTAGTCCCGGATAGCTTTAGTCTATAGAAAGATACCAGCCTTTAAGGCTATAGTTTCGTTATAGGTCTAGTAGAGCTCGGCTATAGCGTTCTATATTACAGTAAGGGTTAACTTATTATCCGGGTTAGGTTTGTCAATTAAGGCTAGGAGTGATTCTAACTCAGCGGTATTAAGGTAGTTATACTACCCGGTACATTCTACCTAGGGGTTTATCTTAAAGACATTTCGGCAGTCTATATAGGTATTTATCACTCGTTCCTTCTCGTTACGGGCAATAAGACTACCGTGCATAAATACTAGGAAATTATAGTTGCTAGCTTTAATAACATTGTCCACCTCTATATTAGTTACGGCTATATTAACAGCAAAGAAGCTTAAGCCGTATTGGCTTAGAAATAGCCTTTAACAGGCGGTTTGCTTCTAGGGATTAGGTATAGTCCGTTCGGTTAATTATCTAATAGTATTAGTTAGGCGGCCCTTGCACGCGTATTTCTTCTATAAGTGTTAATCTCGGTAGTATATAGCCATTTTCTTCGTACTTCTATATATATATCGGCAGATTTCCAATATAAGCTAGTAGAGGAGCCCGTTATAATATATATTTAGGTAAGGGATAGGTTACTTAAGGGTCCGGAGATTTAGTAACTTATTAGGTTTACGGATAAGTTAGTCTAGGGCTTAGATAAGGCGTACTAGTTCTTAAAGTTCAACTTTATCTAGCCAGTAGTAGATACCGCTAAAATGTTAGCGGACTTCGGAAGGCTATACCGCATATTAATAATTGGGAGCGGTATAGACGATAATTTAGTATTCCGGTAGATGGATTAGATTCTCTATATATTTAATAAATACTATTTTCCTATATATAGCTATTTAGTATACTTACTATAGATTATAACTTTAGCTAAGGGCATTTTTAGGAAGGCTTCCGGAAATACTCCCTAGTAAGTTTTATATTGCTATTTATAGTGTTCTAGTTTTGGTTCTTAGGGGGAAGGTATAAAAGCACATAGCCGAAGCTTAGCCTTAATGCGATTTCTTAACGCGATTTCCTACTTTAATAATATCCCACCGCTATGGCTATATTAATTCTAGCCCTAGGCGTAACGCCTTAAGAGACGCAGATGTTCCTTCTACGTTTACTTCTAGCATTATTTATTAGCACTAATATACCCGCAGTATAGGTGTGTAATAGCACTAACCTTAGCCTCTTATTCTTTGTTATAAAGTTACTAAAAGATACGTTATAGTAAATCCACCGGTCTTATAGGCCTAAAGTACTTCTATAACTTAAACCCAAACCGGTTAATATAGATAATGCTAGTCTAGACTCTCGGCCGCAAAGCGAGAATAATAGCAACTATAGTAGCCCGGTACGGTTTTAGTCTATAGCTAGTGTTATAGATAACGGTCCACGGGATATAAGTAACAAGAGTGCCCGCTATAGGGGTAAAAGGCCAAGGCTAATATCTAATGCTTCTCTATTTTAACCGCCTATTAGGCATACTTAGGACTATATAACTATACCGGGCCCGGAGTACATTATAACGGTTGGTAATGTAAATAGGCATAAGGAAAGGGATAGGCGTAGAAGGTTGGAAAATAAGCTCTTAGAGGTGTTTATAACTAAGGAAGAAGATGGTATATAGGATATATATATACAGGAGAACGGAAGGAAGCTTAGCTGGTTAGCTAAATAGGCTAACTATATAGGAATAGGTAGACAAGAGGCGTTAGCGTTAGTCTATAGGGTAAGCGCTATTGGTAGCGGCGAAGCTGTTAAGAACGTTAAGGCTATACTTGCCCACTGGCGAAAAAATGGTACTATAGATTTAAACCGGCAGACTAGTCCCCAGTTATCCTCGTATCCTCCCTAATTATTATTATAGTCCTTAGTTGCTTCTATATCTGGTAGCTAGAATATAAACGCGGCACTATTAGGCTTCTAAAAGGCTTTCTTTAACGTTGCTAGTATTAAAGCAACTAGAATACTTTAGGAGATTCTCTATCATTATTATCTTGTATACCTCTATAATTACTATTAAAATGCGGAAGTACTCCTAGATTATACGCAATTAAGTATATAGGGTAGAGGTATTAGCGACGCGTCTTTAGTTAAGCAGTAGCTCTTTAAGGCACTCTACCCATCTATAGATACGCCTTCTTTATTACTAGCTAACTCCTCTACTCTATCTAATAAGTAATAGCGGTACTTTATAAAGTGTCTTTATAAGGGCTATCGATGGTATTGCATATAGAAGGCACTTGGTTTTGGCATTTTTGCTCTTATTCCTATATCTAAAATACCTTATTCTTTTATAGAGCGGCTCTTATTAGGTATATTTAACGTATTTCTTAACCTTATTTAGCGGTTTTACCCAGACGCTATTAAGTTTAGTTAACTAATAAAAGACTTTATACAAAATGCATTAGCGGGCTAGTAGCCACCTTATAGTTATCTTCCTATTAAAGATATAAGTAATAATTAACTGTAGGAAATGGATCTTTCTAACGTGCTCTAGCTGTTTAACTGTTATCCTACGCTAGCTATTAAGGATATTTCTTTCTCACCTATTCCTTAAGTTGGTGGGATTAATTTCTTTTATTATAGTAGTATTATTAGGTGTATATTAGTAAATATAGACATTTTATAAAAGCCTTTCTAAAAATCTACCGATTAAGGCTTAGTACGTTAAGTCGTGGCTTAAATTAGGCGGTCGGCGCTATTTAACACACTAGTTAGGGCGCACGGCAAATTATAGCCTTATCTCTTATTGGCACTATAATTTTAGCGTACGCGAGTTAGATTAGTATAACCGTCCCCTAATTCCCCCTTTTATCTAAACCCAAATTAACTACTCCACTATATCGCGACCGTACATGCATATTAGTGGGATTTTAGAATTTTAGATGGGTAGGATTACAGCTAAGGTGTAGCTATAGGCCCTATTAAAATTGCATTCGGATCGGAGCTTATTTAGGGTACGATTCCCTTATAGTTTTATAAATAGTTCCACCCTACCTTTAGTTAAAAACCTTAGCCGGTAAAAATTAGTTCTACCTATAGTACGGTACTAAAAAGGCTTATAATAATTGGAATTAATAATAATATATAATAGTATCTAGGTAAGGGCTTAAGGGCATTATTCTGGGGCACGATAGCTATAAGGACGTTAAATTGGGCGTTAAGCGATCAATTAAAGGATAGGGCGAAGACGAGGGCACGAGTCTTCTAATAATCTGCCGACTACGTAATCTAGTTTAAAATATCATAACAGGGCAAGTTGCTTTACGCCTTAGACATACTTTACGCCTTAAATAACGCGCATTAGCTCTTAAAGTTTAACTATATCTAATTATTTCGTATATATACCTATTTAGTATACTTACTATAGATTACAACTTAAGTAATAGGCATTTTTAGGAAGGCTTTAGAAAATACTCCCTACATAAGCTAGGAAGTGTATATTGCTATTTATATACCCTACCGCTAATTACATCTAGCCCTATATACAACTTTTCTAGTTACTAAATTTCCCTCTCCTCTCTATAGGACGTGGTACGCCTTTGCCTTTTAGCCGCCTTGCCGGCCTAGGCTTCGCTATTATTAATTAACTTAGATACTGGCCGCTTCCTTACCGCTAAGTAGACCTAAAACCTAAGAAAGTTATACCACTCGCGACTAATCGCTTAATACTCTACCCTTTTTGCCTTAACCGCGCCCGGAGCCTCCTCTAGCCCTTATATATAAATTATACTAGCAATCTATAATATATGGCTTACCTAGTTATTTACGCTAGTATTATCCATCCCATAGTCGCGCTTAAAGCTACTACACTTTAGGTAAGCGCGGGATATTGTAATCGCGGCATGCCGGTAAAAGGCAATATTTATATACGTTTTTAAATACTTCTCCGCCTTACGTTTAAGTACCATAATTAGCTAGAGACTATCCTAGCCCTCCTCACCCTTAGCCTAAAGAAACGGCGATGGGCGATCCTTTTTATCAAACGTAAGTAACTTTAGCTTCTGCTAAAACGGGAGAATTAACTATAGGTAGTAGACGACCAGCTTACCTACCTCCCTTAGTAGATAGCGGTGGATAATCTTAGTGTTGCTAACAATACTATAACCCTTATAGTAAGCCGTTACTATACTAACTAGCCTATCCTTAATAAAAATGCTCTGGTAGTGCCCGTATACGGTATTAAAATACCATAAGCTTAGGATTTCCGTACCGCGAGTAGGTTGGCCTAAAGTGAGATAGATAAGTAGGAGAAGTTGTTTAAGAAAGTTATTAATCTGGGATACGTACTCCTTTATCGCCGCTAGCTTCTATATTACTTTCGCATCCTTCTTCCGTACCTCTAGGAACTCTACCTATAGCCAATCCGTTTTAAGCACGCAATTAAGCATCTACCGTTTGCCGTTAGGTAAACTGGCTTTATTCTAGGTATCCTTAAAAAAACTCCACCCCTTAGCGTTTTAAGTTAGATCATCCTTTAAGTCATATAGCTAAAAAGTCGGTATTACATCCTCCCGCTTTTTATCGTTATATAAAAGAAAAAGTTATTTTAGTTCCGACTGTGCTAGTTCTACCTACATGCGAATAAAGTTCTTAAAGTCGGTTATAGTTATTTTAAGCGTCTTGTACGTTAGCTTCTTATAGTCGTCTAACCAATAAATATAGCCTAGGCTTATAGTTATATTCTGGATTTTTTTACCGTATACTTATAGTCGCAGCACCCAGTTAAAGGGCGATCTACTCTTATGGATTATAAATCACTCTCTTATTTTATCTAAAATATCCGCTAGATAGTCAATATCCCCTTCTTCTGCTATAATTACGGCCCGTTATATAACGAGCATCTGCGCTATTTTAATAAACGCCGATAGGTAACTTATATATAAATACACGCCCCTAAAAATCTTCTTCTCCAGGTCTACACCTAATACGGCTAAAAACCCAACTACGGCGCTCTTAAAAAGATCGCCTTTTAAAGTATAGTCTAGTAGTAAGATATAAAATAAGAGGTAGGCACGGTCTAGCTAGGACTTAATATCCCTAAGGAGCATATTATATTAGTTTCAATCCTTCTTTACCCATTACTTCTCCTCCGCTTTTACGGCCAACAGCTCCTCTCCATACCCTATTATTTGGTCTAGATAAGTAAGCTATACGGCGGTTAGCTGGTGTAATAATACAATATGCTAGTCTAGCTAGATGGTGCAAAATGCGAAGTATATTAGTCGCTAAAAAACTAGCTTATACCCTCTAAATATCGCCTTCTTAAGCTTAATTATTAGCGGACGGTCCTAAGCTCTTCTACCCTAGATAAAGCTATTAATTCGTGCCTGGTTAAATACGTTTACTTTATTAGCGCATATAGAGCGGTGCGATTCCTTAATAATCCGCTTAAGGCTTTAGGAAAACTCTATAAGCAAAGGCTCCGTTATAGGGTCAGCCGGAGAGGCTAAGGGAGCAACTTCCTTAAAGCTGTAACCCTAGAGGTATCGAGGCTAATAAGTTATCTTAAGCCACGGAGACGTCTCCGTCTAGGCGGCGTTATCTAAAATAATATCCTCCAACGCATTAATCTCCTACAGACTATCCTTTAATAACTCGTCGACCTAACCCTTTATAAAGTCCGCC
Organism: Cenococcum geophilum 1.58; assembly: GCF_001692895.1. NCBI lineage: Eukaryota > Fungi > Ascomycota > Dothideomycetes > Gloniales > Gloniaceae > Cenococcum > Cenococcum geophilum. The sequence goes on from NW_027137629.1 coordinate 105,218, forward strand.
TTAGGTAAAGCTTACGCCATCTCCTAGCGTTACCGCGTGCCTTCCTCTTCCTCTAGCTAAGCTAGCGAAATAATAGCAAAGAAGTAACTCCCTGCGCCGCTAACAAAAAGACATTAGCATGTTACCTTCTTCTAACGTGGCGGTGCTGGCGTAAGAGACTTAGGCAGGCGGCCTCTGCGGCCTTTACTCGAAATATACTCCTCTTAGTAATAGTTAGCTATCTTCTTTTCTACTTATATAATATACGGACACTATAGGCAAGCAAGGCCATTATAGATTAGAAGAAAAGGTATAGTATATAGGGCTACGGTAGGGGTTAATACGTAGGTAGTTTAGGGATCAGATAGCGGCTTCCGTGTAAGCTCTACAATTATAAGCTGCACTTTCTCCTTATAACCAAGGTTTGGGTAATTAAAGTGGCGAGTTATTAGGTGGGCTTTATAGTGGTTTAGCTTAACAGCAAACCCATAGGGATTATATACCTATACTTGGTAATACTCTAAATATTAAAAGAGATCTATTTATACAAACGGTAAAGCTATAAATGGCAAAAAGGTCTTAAAAACAAGTAGATAAGGGCTAAGGAAATTAAAAAGGGCGACACGGGATTAATAGAGGTTTACGTCTATAATAAGTAAATGCGTAAAATACGCGAAATTAATAGTAGTTTCGCCAATGTGGTAAAAGGCTTATGGATTTAATTTCCTCAAGTTAGTGGCTTAAAAGGATTATCTAGAAAATAAAATTGCAGGGCCTAAAGGGCACGTTTATTTTACATTCCTATTAGAGCTTTAGATTTATCCCTATTACGGAGTAGGTATAAGCGGATATAATATACTAAACGGAGTAGTAATTAGGAAGACTTCGTATATATTTAAATAAAGAAGAAGACTTTATATACTAGGTATACATAAATAGGGGTCGTAAGGGGACGGGACGAAACGTAAGCATAGGTAAGGAACGTTAAAAACGGGTAAGTCCCGTAATAAATCCCCCCCCCCCCTCCTTTTTACTTGGTTGTTTTTTAGAAGGCTTTTAAAATATCCTCTTACGCGTATAGAGCGCGTCGCCTCTAGTATTAGTCTTAGTATAAATCCGGTCAATTTAATTATTAAAGTAGTTGGTTAATAAAGTCGTTAACATAGATCGATTTGGATCGGTAGGTCGGTAGTAAAAAGGTACCAATATACCAATACCCCATTAAAACAAGCGAGCGAATAAGAGGGGGAGAAAAGGTATAGAGGGCAGGATGGAATTGACAATAGGGTACAAAAAAAAGGTAAATTTATCCTAATCTTTATTAATAAGTTTCGCGTATATAGCTACCCCTAATAATAAGGAGTCTCTCTAGTCGTTTATAGCCATGCTTTTAAAAGGAAGTGTTATTAGTATAGGGATTGTTATTTAGTACGCGTTCGTGACGTATATTTATAATTATAGGGCTTAGGACCAGTTTTAGCCTTAAATCGCAAAGACCTATAATACGTATTGTTCTATATAATAGACGCAAGAATCTATAATCTAAAAAAGGCTTAGGACTAGTTCTAGCCTTTAGATCCTTAAATTTATAAAAGAGTTCTATTTAAGATTTAGGACCAGTTCTAACCTTAAAAGACAACTTCCTCTAGCACAAGTAGCACTAGTATAGTGGCTTATCTCTTTTTAGTAAAATACCTAGCTATTCTATAATATAACTATAAAGTTAACTACTAATTAGTGTTAGTTTTATAAGGTAATATTACGTATCTATAAGTTATAGGTAGTATAATAGTTTATTATTGTTTTCTGTCTAAAATAAAGAAGGGTAAGAAACCTAAGGTTCCTCATCACGCTAGTGCCGCGGCGGCACGTAACGGCAGATTGCCTTATTTCTAATAATTATAATAACCTTAAGAATATCCTAGTTACCCTAACAAAATCAGTATCAGTAATTTACTAATTTAGTTACCCCTTTCTATTATAGGAAGAGTTACTATAGTTATTTATAACCCACTTATTTAATTAAAACCCTTACTACCTAACTACTACTAAACTCCGTCAACTCTACTGTTATTTTAGATATCTATTAGCAGATAAGCTATATAAGGTACTAGAACACTTTAGCCATAATAATATTAATAAGTAGGTTATCGATTACCTTACTAAGTACTATTCCCACTACTACAAATACAATAAATCTCTTAAATAGTTTAAGTTTACACTATAAGAAGACTAGGATTCTATTTTTAATTATTTTATTTTTATTAATAGTAGACACAGTTGCTTATAACTAATTGGGTTAACCACGTAAGCTAAGCGAGCTTAGGAGATCTATTAAATTCCACCTATAGAAGTAGAGAGAAGGAAGAAAAAAATCAATTAAGACCAAAAACCCCCCCTACCGTGATCTGAACATATATATTAATAGAAACCCTATCCTCTATATAATTAATAAAGCTACTAAATTTTAAGCCACGAGATAGTTATGTAATATCTCCGCGAAGTATACCTAGGATATTCTACAATTATTCTAGATTAACACCTATATTAGACCACCTAACTATATTACTTATAACGCCAAGAAGAACTTTATAAGCAAGGAGTTTTAATAATACGCTATAGTAATAGCTATATTAACTAAAAGCGTTCTAGTAGAAGCTTACTAGTCTATTAGAATAGTAAAAAGAGTTTATTTAACCCTATACTAAATATACTAAATAATTATAAAGGAGCTATAGGACTTAGGAATAACTAAGGAATTAACTCTATAAATAGTAGTAAAAGTTACTAACAATATAGCTAGCCTAAACGGCCTAGTCCTAATACTACTTATCTTTAATACCTACCCTTAAATAAGCGAATTTAACTTACTAGCGCCCTCTATTATATAGTAAGTAATAGCTATAAAGAAGGTAATAGAGGAGATTATAAGGATTAGGGTAAAGAAGTAAGTTAATAATATACTAAACTAATAAAACGGCCTATCTGTCACTATAAGCTATAACCTCCCCCTTAACTTAAATATACTTATATAGCGTAAAGGTAATACTAAATAAAGCAGCAGATAGACTGGCCTATTTAAGTTACTTAAAATTAATAAAGAGATATATAAGATATAGCTCCCTAGTAGACCTACTAATTTTAGGACTATAGTAGTAAAGCTATATCTATAACCCAAACTAAAAGAACCCAATAAGGAACTAGAGAAGGAATTAACTAAGAAACCGACTAAGGAACTAACTAAGGAGCTAACTAAGGAACTAACTATAGAACTAATAGCTAGTGCATCCTACCAAAAATTAAAATAAACACAACAATTACTAATAAGGTTTTAATAAAATATTGCGGATATATTAATATTTATCTAGGACCTTAAAAGCCCTAATACTATTACCTTTAAGTATACCTTACCGTTATTTATAGAGTCTTGGCGTAAGGAGATAAATAGTTTACTTAAGAAAGGAGTCTTTAAGTTTATTAATACAGTAGATATCCTAGAAGGAGTTAGAATCTTTAACTCCTAATTCGTTAATAAGATTAAGAACTCTAAAACAGACAAGGCCTTTAAGAAGTCTAGACTAGTTATATAAGTTTATAACGACTATAGTAAAGATCTAGTCCTAATACAATTACTAACTATTTAACATGTTAGCTAAAGAATTATCTTTATATTTATAGTAACCCTATTAGGAAATAAAAGAAGACTAGCCTCTTTATACTTATATAATATCTTATAAACTTATATATAGTCTAGTACCCATATAAACAAAGACTTCTTTATACGCTTACTACCAGAACTTAGACTAAAAGATAGATTAATTTTAAGAGTTATTAAACCACTCTATAGTATCCCGGAAGCTAGTAACTATTGGTTTAATATATACTACCATTACTACCTTAATAAACTATAGATAAACTAGTTAATATATAACCCTTACCTATTATATATAACTAATAATAGCTTTAAAATTATAGGATTGCAGACTAATAATATACTATTCTTTACTAATAAAACCTTTATAAAGGCTAAAGAAGTTAGACTTTAGAATGCAAAGTTTCTGGTAAAAGAAAGAGAGAAGCTTACGCTAAATACCCTAATTAAGTTTAATAGAGGCTATATTAAGTAAGAGAAAGATTTAATAGCCCTTACCTAGAAACGTTAATGCTAAAACCTAAAGCTAGTTATAATAAAGGCTATAGACCTAACTAGCTCTAGAGGGGAAGTCTATAAGACAGTTATACTAAAGGACTAGTATATTACTTAAAGAGTAAGAGAAGCTTATATCGCCACAGTCTGCCAACTAAAAGCTGCTTTTAATCTCTTATTTATAGTATAAATTGTTAATCTAAAAAAGGAATACGTAAAGTAGCTTAATAAGCGGCTATAATGGTAAATTAATAATCCCTCCTAAGGACTTCGCTTCGTATAACTTAATACAAGTACTCTTAAACTAATAATATTTATAAACTCGTCCTTTACTAATAACTACGACCTCTTATCCTAAATTGGCTTTATTATTATACTTATAAATAAAGACAATAGGGCTAATATTCTTTACTAGTTATTTATTAAATATAATAATAATAATAATAATAATTTATTGCTTAACGTCCAATTTGGATCCCTATTGGGCCTATACAGACTACTCCTTATTTATATATAGGGAGAAAACTCTATTTAAGAAAAATAAGAAAACCCCATAATCTATCTCCCCGCCTTTTAGGACTTGCCTACTTAGCGCCTATAAGTCGCCTATAGTGCTCTACTACCTTACTATTTAACCTTCTTAGAAACTGTTACAGGACACCCCCGTAACACCTTACACACGTCTACCTATTTCCACCGACTTAGCAATTAGAGACTAACTGCGAAATGGCAATCTAATAGCAATCTAATGGCAATCTAACGGCAATCTACGGCATTTTGCTATATTCTGCCAAGTTCTACTAAATTCTACTAAGTTCTGCTAGGACTATAACCTAAACCCTATTCTGCCTATATACGTATTAACTAAGTAACTAAGTTAACAATATATGCCCTTTCTTCCCGTTTTCCTACCTTCTTTCCTTACATAACGTTTTAACTTTATTACGCAGTTTATATATATAGCTTAATAATACCTACTTCGCTATATATTATTACCACTTATACTTACTTCGTAACACTACATTATATTAAAAACTTATACTACCCTCCAAAAATATAGAATAACCCTAAAGCCCCTATAACGGCTAACGCTATTATAGCTGCACTTTAAGAATAATTAGTAGGTATATAGAAGTCCTTTACAGACGCCCTTATATAGCACTAAGCTACTTTAACTTAATAGTAAGCTAAATAAGAAGTATAATAACAATAATTAATTAAAGCACTTTAAGAAGAAGTCCGTATCCTTAAGATGCCTATATTAAGGCCCTAAGACCAAACACTATCTTTAAAGATAAACACGCGAAACGCAAGCCCTAAATTAGTAGTAGTTACTCACCTTATAAAACCGACTACTATACTAAAACAATCTAAAAAACTATTAGACCCCCTAATATTTACTAATAAATAATAAAAGCTTTAGTTATTTTTAAGCCGGTTTAAAAATAAGCTAATTAGTAATGCTTACCGCTACCTAACTAAAGCTAACCAACTCTATTACGCCCTAAGTTAATTAAAAGGAGATATAGCTAACCTTATTAAACCTCTCTAACTAAACTTAGTACAAAGCCTAGTTATACTTCTTAAAGCTATATATAGTAACCTAAACTACTAAGCCACCGCTTAAAGAAAGATAAACTAAATAACTTAAGAAAAGAAAAGTTTCCTAGTATACTTCTCCGAATTTAACCGCTACGTAAAGGAAACAGGCTAGAATAACTCCGCACTAATTAACAGCCTTATTAAGTCCTTAAGCCCTAAACTAAAAACCTCCCTAATAGGCGTAGACCTTCCGGAAACTCTTAACGCCTACGTAAATGTTATTAACAAATGGTATAATAATATACTACGCCTTACACTAAAGCCCGTTTATTAGTATAATATAATAACCCTATAAATATTTACTAAGTTATTATCTTAACCTAAGCACCCTAACGCTATAGATATTAACACTAGGACCCTAGGATACGCCCTATTAGGGTCCTTTAAATAAAAATAACGCATTAAGCTAGGCCTCTGCTTTAAATATAAAAGTAGCTCCTACCTCTTAAACCACTACTCTATCCCTATACCCTAAAACAATTTACAAATAGCTAGCACTAGCAGCCGTTTACTATATTAATCTTCCGGTTACCGTCCCTAATCTTTATCTAGTTCCACCCCTATATTTAGTAAGCACTATTTATAAGGATAAAGCTATAGCCAACGTCCTATAAGAACCCTACCCTAATTACCTCTAAAAGGAAGGTCCTAGAGCTAAGTCACTCTTTAGGATAGCTCTGCTATAAAATCTCGTTAAACGCATTTAACGTTATAAACTCCAACTTTTAGGACTATAGTATAACTATTAACTATTATCTTCGGCAGAATAGTTAAAAGGTTAACGCTTAAATCCTAATTAATATAGGAGCTAGCGGTATAGGATTTATTAACAAGATCTTTATATAAGATAATAGTTTTACCCTAACCCCCCTTAACTGGCATATTAACGTATTTAGATTTAATAGCAAACGCATCATCTTAGGCCGTATTACCTATATAGTAACCCTAAGACTCTAATACCTAAACTATAAAGAACTAATTAAGCTTTTCGTTACTACCCTAAGTTACTTAGTAATTTTTAAATAACCCTAGATAAAGCTATATAAGGTAACTATTAATTAAAACAACCTTAAGCTTCTATTTACCGCCTCCCGTTATAAGCAGAAGTGCTTTATAACTTACTACTTAGACCTAAAACTAAAATCTAAAGAATCTACTAGATTCTACTAACGTAAGATTTTTACCAAATTCTACTAATACGAGAATTCCACCAACACCCACTAAGGATCCAAAAATTCTACTAAGCTCTATAAGTTATTACTAAGCACTATACCGCCCTAAACTAAATAGAAACTTAAGCTTAGCATATAAAACTACTAGAAGGATTAGTATCCTATAATAAAAAGAATATTTAAAGAACCTAAACCTAAATCTAATACTAACTCTATACCTAATACTAAACCTAAACCTAAATAAGAAACTACGGACAAGCCGAACAAGCTTAGTACCCTAGATATCTATATAATTAGAGCTACTCCGTTAGCGTAACTTGCTAAGAAACCTAAATATATAATCTTTACTATCACTATAGCTAATATTAAGAAGGCCTTAGCACTAAAGAAGTATACTAACCCTACTATAAAGGTACTAGTAGAGTACTATAACCGCCTANAGGNATTNTTANNNAAGGAAGCNNATAAGCTACCNGAATACCNATNNTANAACTATAANATTNTACTTAAAGAAGGAAAGCAGCCTAGATTTAGACCCTTATACGGGATGTCCTAAAACGAACTCTAAGTACTATAAAAGTATTTAGATAAGAACCTAAGTAAAGGATTTATTAGAGTAAGCTTATCGCCTATAGCCGCACTAGTAATCTTTATTAAGAAACCCGGTAGTAGTTTACGCTTTTATATAGACTACTAAGCTCTTAATACCGTTACTATTAAGAACTAATATCCGATCCCGTTAATATAGGAGACATTAAACTAACTAAGTAAGGCTCGTTACTACATAAAGCTCGATATTATCTCTATATTTAACCGTCTTCATATTATAAAAGGAGATAAATAGCTTACTGCATTTCATACCCGATATAGATTATTTAAGTACTTAGTAATACCCTTTGGCCTTATAAACGCCCTAAGCTTATTTTAATATTATATAAATAATACCCTATACCCCTACCTAGACATCTTTTATACTACTTATATTAACAATATCTTAATATATAGTAATAACCTAACCGAATATTGGAAATACGTTAACCTTATTTTATAAGCCCTATACAGAGCTAGTCTATAATTAGATATAAATAAATACGAGTTCTATAAAATGAAAGTCCTATACCTTAGACTTATTATTTCTATAAATAGTATATAAATAGACCTAAAGAAAGTTGAAGTAATTATAAACTAGTAAGAACCTAAGAATGTTAAGGATATAAGAGCCTTTATAGGATTTACTAATTTCTACTAATAGTTTATTAATAACTTCTCTACCCTAGTTTCACCCCTAATATAATAACTTATACTATAAAACAAGTTAATAGCTTTCTCCTACACTATATCCTATTTTACTAAGATAGACATTACGCCGATTTATAGCTATGGGAATATTTTAGGGAGGATTTTATAGGATAGACCACTAACACCTAGGCACTTAGCAATATTAATATTGTTTAGGATTTTTAGGACTTTTTCTATAGAAATGGGGTATATATTACTAAGAACGGTAACCCAATTACTAGTAATATTTAGGCCATTATTATTAGTATAGAAGAACTAGAATAGACGGAAGCTAAGATTATATATTAACTATAAAAACCTAAAACCAACCCATATTCTTTAGAAGGCAACTTTAATTTATATTAAAACCTATAAGAGGCTAGCCTAACTAGAACGTATAATTATCTAATTAATAGTATTACTGGTAAGTAGAAGGTAAGTTAAAGGTAAGTTAAAGGTAAGTTAAAGGTAGAATAAGTTTTACGTATTAAAGGACAAATGCTTTTAACTACTTTTATTTAAAGACTAATTGCTAGTTCTTCTCTAGAGGGGAACTAGCTTCCTATATATTTCTTTTAAGACGCTAGTAAAACCTTTCGCCCTTAACCTATCTAACTATATCTTTTAGAATATAGATAGGATATAAATAAAACCTCCTACCGTCTTATTGGATATATACCTCTTAGGGGATTTTATTATAATTGCCTCCCTTTTTAAGGTCTTAGTCCTCTAAGACTTCACCTCTACTAAGCTTTTATAGAGTTCCGGCTAAAACCACTAGGGAAACCCTTAGTGGAAAGGTACTTTATAATGCGACTTATCGCTAGCTCTTTACTAGCGCGGAACTTTACTTTATCTTTTATTTCTCTACTCTTCTCCTACCCTAGCTCCTTATAGTGTTTTTATAATAGGATTTTAATAATAGTAATAAAAATTTAGTGGGATTTACCTCTTTAATTTTAGGAATTTGTTATAAATAGATCTAGAGGTTATCTAGTGCGATATATTAACTAACTACTATTCCCATTTACCTAAATAGGCCTTAATAATAACGTCTTTTATTTTAATTTCTTTCTATTTATAAGTCGTCATCTCTCCCTTATCCTTCCATTAATAATACTATTTGTTTTGTTCTTAAATAGGCTATTTTTATTATATCTCGCCTTTTAGCTTCTGTATCTTTAGCCGTACTTCTATTACTGCCTTATTATCTTTTCTTAACGCATCTATAAGTAATAGGATCCCTACCTTATCTCTTATAATAATGCTAACTTCTTAAAGTATTCTCTTATAATAGCTTGTGGTCCTTTTACGCGTCCCTAAACTAGCGGTAGTATTATTAATATCCCGGTAACGCCCTAGACAGCGTCTATTACTCCTATAGCAGTTTCCCTAAAATACTATTATCGCTACGTTTATACTCTTATATAGGATCCTTTCTACGTTTATAAGATACTTTACTCTAGTAAAAACAAATCTAAGTACTTCTATTGTCGTAGTAGGAGAAAGACCTATGTTCTAGTATTTCCTATTCCGTCCTATTTTAGATTTTACTAATTATACTAGATCCCCACTGTCTATATATATAAGACTTATAGGCTTTAACGCGCTATCTAAGATTTCCGCCGATATTTTAATAGTAATAGGTAGGAATAGAAGGTGTCTTCCCTTACTTATAGACTCTTTAATTCTATAAGGGTTTTTACTACTATAAAGACGTAACGTTCTCGGATATATAGTATCTAGGAGCGTATATATAAATAGCTCGTCCTTATTAATAATAACATTTATACTCTTATGCGGGCTACTTTAGCTAGGTAAGTTTCTTTAGTGACTTACTTAGGAACTATGCTAACTTCTTTAGCTAATATCTCTCTAATCCCTGCTTAGACGCCAATTTAGAACCTAGGGATACTAAGGATAGTAATAAAGGTTAAGATAAACGTTCTCCTCGCTAGTCTCCTGCCTATGCTAGTCTTTTTAGTACCTGTTATTCTAAGAAGAATATTAGTAGAAGTACTAATGCTTCTAGGGATAGAGGAGCCGATAATACCGTTAATAATGATATTGAGATAGAAGAGAAGGCTCCTATTGCTGCTGCTAGTGTTTAAGTTATTACCTAGCTCTTTCCTTCTTTTTATAAAATAGCTTTATATAGTGCCTTTTAGGTGCCTTTAGGATGCCCTATTATTGGGAATTAACTTTATACTTTAGGGATGCCTTTATTTTAAGCTTTAGTAATAATCTATATAAACATAGTATACTACTATAATCCCTATATATAATAAACGGGTGGTATTCCTATAGGTGCCTTATAATTCCTTAAAATTTCTAATTTTTTATAGGCTGTCCTTTTACTCCTCTTTATACTATTAACTCTACTATATATCTTTGGTACTAGGCTAAATACTCTCCTTTTATCCCTAGGGGATCTTTCTAAATCCCTAAGGCCACTTCTTATAGTGCTATTACTCCTTTTTATATAGCGTCTTCTTTAAACAGTATCCCTAGTAGTTCTCCTATAGATCCCTATAGGCTTCCTCTTATAGAATTCTAGGATCCCTGTTATAATAGCGAAACGTTTTTATTCTTAATGCCTATACTTAATCCTATGGTTTTAATTTATGGGGTCTTTCCTATTACTTTACCTATAGTATATCTAGAACTATTTCTAAGTCTTTACCTTTAGTTCTTAGGAAGGTTTTAATTATGGTGTTATATCCCGGCTAAAAGTACTCCTTAGGTTTCTAACTATTATATACCTAAAAGTATTCTTCCTAATAAACTAAAAATTCGCGTTTCTTTTAGCGCTATCTTTAGTCTAAAATATCTTCTATATTCTATTCTAGTTCCCTATTAATTTTACTAGGTAGGGGCGGTTTTGTATTATCTCTTCTCTAGTATAGCTTTAGTAAGAAAATATAAAATATGGGATGTATTAGATAAGATTTCGGTAATTCTAATTTATAGGCTTAGTTTCCTTTAGTTTTCTTAACTATTTTAAAGGGTCCGAGCTACTGGTAATCCAGCTTCTTCTTAATGCGTTTTATTTGGATATTTTTTATAAATAGTAAGACTTTGTCTCCTATCTTAAATTCTTTTAGTATATATTTTTCGTTATAGTACCTTTTTTACACGGCCTAGGCGTTTAGTAAGTACTTTTTGAGTTTCTTTTTACAAATTCTTATTTACTTAATTCTTTTAGACGCCACTAGTGCCTCTCTTTTAGGAACAATATCCTTAACGTTTTAGGGGTTATTTGCTTTTACCCTAAACAATGCTTTATAAGGGGTCATTTTTGTACTACTATAGATGCTTATATTATATATATACTACGTTAGAGCTAACTACAATGTCTAATTATCCTGTTGATAATTAATATAGTAGTGGAGGTAGTATTCTAACAATGTATTTAAACGCTCTATTTACCCATCTATTTACAGGTAGAAGGTAGTGCTTATCCTTTGCTGTATTTTTAATAAGAGATAGAATAAAGACTAGAATGCACTATTAAATACAGTACCTCTATTAGATATAATTCCCCTTAGTATACTAAATAAGAGCTACTGTTTTAAAAATAGGTCTGCCAGTTTTGCTACTATAATCGTTATTATAATAGTAAAGTATCCTAAAAACTTTGTATACCTATTGACAATTATTAAAATAGCGTTAGCAACCTCTTTAGTTCTTATCTTAATAGGGGGTAAGCCTATAATAAAATCTATTGTTAATTTTAATATAGGTCCCTGCAAAATAGGAAGTACTAATAACTCGCCATATAAGCGATGCCTGGATATCTATATCCTTTAGCATATATTACACCTTAATATATAGTCCTTAACCTCTTTAAATATTCCGTCCTAAAAGTATTTCCTTTAAACAGCCTTAAGGGTTCTATTGGCACCGTAGTGACCCCTAAAAGGGTTGTTGTGGAAGACCTTTAAAATTTCGTCTTAAATTGCTTGGTCCTTTAGGATATATATAGCACCCTTAAAGCGTAATAGACCCTTTTAGTCTTACTACTATAGCTTCTTAGTGACTTTAGTTAAGTTAGTCTCTATTATATCTTTCTACCTCTCTCTAGAGGTAAAGGCGTCCCTTTATTAAGCTTAAAGAAGAAGATTTAGAAAGGTTTTATATAGATTACTTACTTCCATTTCGCCTGCCGCTATTACAGACTTAAGGTATAGCACGAGACGTTTTAAACTATTAGTGCTAGTAGATTCTCCTACCGTTGTGTAGTATACTACGCTATAGATAGGTATCTTACCTATCCCCCTTAGATCCGAAAACTCGCAGCTAATACGCCGTTAAGTTAAAGGTGCCGCGACACCTGTAGTATATCCTATAGAATTCTCGCTAATTCTAGGGTATGCTAACTTTATAACGTCTACTTAGTCTATAACCTAGTTTATAACTATATCCTACGGCTCTATAATTATATCGCTTTATAGCTGTACTACTAGGACCTCTGCCTTACTACGAAATTCTATAGTTTTAGGAAAAGAGTCTTCTTTCTTCCTAAGCAAATTTTGCAATATAGGAATTATTTCCCCTATGCTGTCCTAGATCCTCCCTATTTTATAATCTAAACCTCTTAATAACCTATTAGTAGGATTTATCTTCCCTAGGTGGTATATAATTTTAAAGTTATACTATAATAGTGCCTCTGCCTATCTTGCTTGTTAACTACTTAACACCTTTATAGTTATAAAGTATTCTAGGTTATTATAGTCTGTAAGGACTTTAATAGGATAATTACTTTCTATATAATAATGTCGCCAGTACTTTATTACTATAATTATTATAAGCAGCTTCTAGTTGTGCGTTATATAACGCTACTTTATAGGGGTTATTTTCCTTAACTAAAACGCTATAGGATACCATTTTCTATCTTTTAATTAAGATATAATTGCCCCTAGGGCAAAGCCGGATGCATTTATTTTAAGGTATATATATAGCTCCTAGTAGAAGTATATTAGGATAGGTACCGACGTAAATAAATTCTTTAACTGGTTTATAGCCTACTTAGTAGCTTCCCTAAATATAAAGGGTCCTAACTTCTTACCATTCTTAGATCCTTTTAGTAGATTAGTAATTAGGAGTATTACTTATAAGTAGTAAATAATAAACGTTTAGTAGAAGTTCGCCGTGTCTAAGAAAACCTATACTTCTCTAAATATTATAGGGTAGGGCTATTCCCTAATAGCGTCCACCTAACTTTTCTCTATTAATATTTTATTAACGCTAATAATAAAGCCTAAAAAATTAATGCTAGTAGTATAGAATGTGTACTTTTTTAGGTTTATATAGAGCTTATATTCCTATAGTCTTTCTAGTACTATTTACACGTAGTGCGTATATACTTTGTAGTTATTAAAGTAGACTATAATATTATTAAGGTAAACTATATATATCGTGTTTAATAGGCCTAATAATACCTTATTAATATAGGCCTAAAATATCGCTAGTATGTTAGTAAGCCCAAATAGTATTACTAGGTACTTAAAGTAGCCGTACTGTATTTAGAACGCCGTTTTCTACTTATTACCAGCTTTAATCCGGATTTAATAGTATATATTTTTTAGATCTAATTTTATAAATATCTTTACGCCTAACAGCCTATTAATAAGCTCCCCTATTAAGGGTAATAGGTAGCAATTCTTTATAGTAATTTTGTTTAGCGCCTAATAGTTAATATAAAGGCAAAGGGTCCCGTCCTTCTTAAATATAAATATAATTAGTGCCCTTGCTAGGCTTATAGAGGGCTAAATCTATCCTCTCTAAAGATTGTCTACTATATATTAACGCAGTACTACTAGCTTATTTTCTAATAGGTTATATAGTAGTTTAAAAGGAGGTTGTTTATCCCCTATATCTATCTTATACTTAACTAATATAGGGTTAGGTAAGGTTTATATAGCCTCTTTACTAGAAACATCCTCTAAGTCTGTATATTCTTATAAAATCTCTAGTTCCTTAATTACATATAGCCGGATATCCGAAAATAAATATCCTATATCCCCATTTTTGGTGTTAAGAGTAGTATATATAGTATATACCCACCATTTTTCTTATATATAGTTTAAGAAAGTCTCTTAATCTTTAACTATAATGCGCGGTTAAGACTTCTGATGTTAATACGAGGCCAAAGGCTAATTAATGTCTAGATTAACTTAGTAAAGCTATAGGTATCCTAAAATAAGGTCGTACTCCTTAATTTCTGCGGCATAGAAGTGTATCTCCTACGTATTTTATAGACTATCGCGGTCCTAGCTAGCTATAGAAAAAGCCTATTCCCTATAGTATGGAATTTAGTAGCCTTTAATACTTTAAATGGTGCGTACCTATAAGCCGCTAAGGTCCAAATCTAATTCTTTTACTAATAATTAAGAAATAAACCCTATACTTACGCCGCTATCTATAAGGCAGTGTTACGCTACTTATTTATTATTAACTTAAATAGAGATAGGAATAACTATACGGCAGTTTACTCCCTCCTTCTCTTACTAGCCTAGTATAAGGGAGTAAAGATCTACTAGGCTATCTCTTTTCCTAATTAAGCCGACTCTTACTTCTTTTACTAGTAGAAGCGGCTTATATAGCCCTTTTTACTATAGTTATAATAGGTACGTGTCTCCTAGTTCCCCTTTTATAGATTAGGTCTTTACCTATTATTATTTTAGGGTTAACTAGCGTTATTCTAGGGCTGTAAGGCCTACTTACGCTATCCTTCTATAGAACGGTTAGGTTAGAATCTACCCCTATTATTAAAGCTAGGTCTAGTTCTACGCTCTTTATTATTAGCGTCTCGTTCCTTTTATTTACCTAAATAATCTCTTTTAGCACTCTTAATCTAAGTAGCTTTAGAGATAAGCTTTTCTTAAGAGGTAGAAATTTTGCCCTTTTCTTATATAGCCTGTTAAATCTTAGGTTATAGCTTAGTAAGTAGCTGGTGAAGTTATATAGCGTTATCCTATAGATTTAAGTAGGGTATATTATCTTCTAGTTCTTCTAAGTAATTTATAAACTAGACTATAGTCTAACTATCCTACTATTTAGCGTTGTGGTATTATTAGTTATAGTTTATTCCTTAATTAATAGGGTTTTGGACCTAATTAACTAACTAGGTCCTAAGTTTGCTAAATTTAAGGGGTATAGTAAGTTTCTTCTTATAGCGTATTTATAAACTCTTAATGGTGCTATATAGGAAGGTAGAAGTAATTAGTGTCTAATTATACTTATTAGAGTAATATTTCGAATCTAGCCAAAACTTAGTTTTATATTATTGGATAAAACAATTACAGTTCTAAAGACTATTACTATAGTACTTATTAGGTTCCTTTATACGGAATTTAGGTTTTTCTAACGTTATAGTATAGTATAGTATTACCCCTTTAAGTCCGCTTTATATCTAGGGTGTCTATACTTCCCCTAATTGTCTTTGCAATTGTTCTTAGTAGTCTTAATATACTTATCTTAATTATATCTTTAACTCCTTTGTTTTTTATAGGGTCTTATATAGCGACCGCTCTAATAACTCCCTAGCGGTAATTGTTCCTAAGGGTCTTATAAGGTTAAATGGACTAGCCGTAGCTTTTTTATAGGAAGAGGGAATACGCTCCTCTAGGGAGACTCTTTAAGCCTCTTGCGGTAAGGGCGTTACTTTATAGGGTATAGGAGTATAGTCCGTTATTATTAATTAATAGCCGTACGTTCCTAACGGATTATAAGTAATTAGAATTGTAAGAGGCCAGCCTAACCGGAACGTATAATTATTTAATTAACAGTATTACTAGTAAGTAGAAGGTAAGTTAAAGGTAAGTTAAAGGTAAGTTAAAGGTAGAATAAGTTTTATATATTAAAGGATAAATGCTTTTAACTACTTTTATTTAAAGACTAATTGCTAGTTCTTCTCTAGAGGGGAACTAGCTTCCTATATATTTCTTCTAAAACGTTAATAAAACCTTTCGCCCCTAACCTATTTAACTGTGTTTTTTAGAATATAGATAGGATATAGATAAAACCTCCTACTGTCTTATTAAATATATACCTCTCGGGGGATTCTGTTATAAAACTCCTAGAACGCTAATCTTCTACCTAAAGGTACTTTTTTACCTAGAGGTGCTTTCTTACCTAGAGGTGCTCTCCTATCTAAAGTTGCTTTTCCTTTACCTCCTCTACCTTTTTTAACTCCTCTATTCTAGCCAACCGGTAAGCCTCTATCTTAAGAAGTTATAAATTTAATAAAGGTATATTTAGACGAAGAGAAGAAGTTTAGAGGAGAACTGTATAATATACTTGGAGTAAAACTATAGGTCTTTTATAACTATTATAATAAGGTTAGAATTTAACGCCACTAGTTTTATTACGCTTTCTCTATTATATTAAAGGGACGGGCGGTAATATTCTATTATAACTATATTATAGGTAGAAACTATAGCTTTAATATAATACTTTAGCTTACTAAAGCCTACTTTAAAACTAATAAAAATTGCTAACTCTATATGTCTAAATAGCAGGAGACTATATTCTAGAGGGTTATTGCTTATAATCCAATAAAGACTTATTTAGAGTGCCTTTAACTACTCTTTAATAAACTCTAGAAAATCTAATATGGTTTTACTAAAACTTACTAAAATAAGAACAGTCTAAGGGATTAGGTTATTTTAGCCTGCCATAGTATTCCTAAGTGTAATTTAGCGCTATATAAACCTATAAATATATTTAAAGGAGTATATACTAAACTACGCTCCGCTATAGGTACTATAATATAAATATAAGAATCTTAATAGTTCTATACTAAAAACCCTATTTAAACCGGTATTCCGGACTAATATAATTATAACTAAACTAATTAAATATATAGTGGCCGCGGTAAAGGATATAGTGAAGGGTATAACTAACGTTAACTATAAAGTAATTGTGGAGGTTCATTTTAAAGCAATTATTAGAAAAAGTGCTATGTTTATAAGAAGCTAAATTGCTAGTTAACTAGGCACCCTTTTAATAAACAAAAGGTGGTATATAATAAGTTTCGCCAGAGCGTATAAAATGTTAAAAACTAAGAGTTTACTATAGCCTACTTTTAAAGCTTCCTGGTTTAATATAAAGGCGTAGAAGATCTTAAGGGTAAGGTTAATGAGGCCGAATAGCTCCTTATAGATATGGAAATTAAGGACTACTCTACCGACCAATACTTTACTAAGTATAGTAAGGTGAATGGCACACAAACCGTTGCTATCCTTAATAACTAATCTACGCTCCATTATATTATAAAGTTAGATATCTTTAATAAGCTAAAGGAAAGTTCCGCGTTCTCCTTTAATAATAGATACTTAGCGAACGTCTTTTATAGTATTATGCTAAATATTAGAGCCGCAGGAGTATCTATAGTAGGAGAACCTTAAGTTTAAGCTCTTTAGCAGCTTAATAGCTCTATTTAGATTAATAAATTAACGGCAGGCCAATATATAATTCGCTTTAGTAAGGGTACTGTAATCTTTCTTAGCATAATTAAGGTCTAAACCCCGTTAGGATATATTACTTTTTATATTATTCCTATGAATACCCTATTTCTATTCTACATCTAAGATATAGATAAATTAGGCGTTAAGCTCGATAACCTTAAGAATATACTTATTTAGGGAGATAACTGGGTGCCCGTTATACGCAAGTAGGGTTACCCTTAATTGCTCCTTTAATAACTAAAAAGGAGTATTGCTTAGAGCTACTTAACCGAGTTAGAGCTACGTTAACTACACTACCGTTTTAGCTACCTATCCGTTTACTAACTACTTAGGGTTTTTTAGCGAGTAGGTTATAAGGTTAAGGTTAAGGCGATTAAGCATCTTATAAAGTACTATTATTACTACTAAATGAACTAGAAGTCTCCTGGCCAATTTAAGTTTACCCTTAAAGATAACTACAACTTTAACTTCTATATTATTATTAATATTATATACCTTAGCGGCAAGCTAGTACTCTAAGTTATTAACTTCTTAACCTCTTTTTAAGGCACACGTTTTTTAAAGGATATATTAGCTAGAAACGCATAGGATACTCTTTAATTATACTAGATTAATATCTACCTAAAACACCCTAATTAAGTTATTTATAATATAGGAAGGAACTTCTTATCTATAGAGTTTCGGTAATAAGTAAAGGCAATAGCAATTAAGGTTAAGGAAGTCCCTATTAAGGCATATAATAGCGTTAGAAAAGTAGAATAATATTATATACCATTATACTAAGCATATAAGATCATTTCTTTAGAACTAGAGGACGCTAGTAAAGAGCTTATCTTATAGATAGCTGTTAAGGCTATTAACAATTCTACTAGGCTAAATGGGCTCGTACCTATATTACTAGTCTTTGGCGCCTACCCTTAAATAACTAATAATTCTTCACTATCTCCCTCTATTATATAATAAGCTAAGGCTATCCGTAAAGCAATAAAGAAGGTATAACGCCTCTACGCTACGCGCTAGGTTAACAACGCACTAGGAATAAGAAATAGCCTAAATACCTTAACTACGCTTAATCTGCCACTCTAATCTAAGGTACGCGTATAGTATAAAAAGGGAGGATAGTTAGGCCTACATAAACTCATTATAATTAATAGTTAAACTTATACTCTTTAGATGCCCTATAGACCCACTTAATTCCGCTTAACTATTGTTAAACCCTACTATAGGAATAACTGCTCTGAGCCTTTATAGGATGCCTTAAAGGATACCCTAAAGAATAACTACGATTAATATACTTTAGAAGGCGACTATAATTCTAATATAGTTATAGCAGATATGCCGTAACCATGACGCGGTAGAGGTCGCCTAAAGGGATTATAAAATCGCCAATATCTTATTGATTTTGAAGAGCAATTTGTTGCCGCTATTAAGAGTAAAGTTGAATTATTAATGGCCTTTATAACAGCTAAAGAGAAGACTAACTTCAAGCTCGCAAAACAGCTCTAAAAGAAAGGTCGTATTATAACTTTAGGAGCTCCTTTCTAAGCATTTAATAAGTAGGAGATCGACGGTCTTATTATAAGAGGAGTTTTTAAGTTTAAGAACTCCTAGTTAGGATATAAGATTATTATCGCGAATAAATCTACCGGAGAGAATAACTTCACGATTTATGGTAATCTTATCCATTGGAGCTCCACCAAGAGTAAGCGCGTCACTTAAAGCGTTTTAGCGTTAGAGATATATGGAATAGTTAGCGGAGTTAATATAGTAATTGCAATTGGAACTACTTTTAAGATAATTACAGATCGGCTTAAACTTCCTACTATTCCTATAATCGTATACACCGACTTATATTCCCTCTATAAGTGTTTAGTTAAGCTTAGTACTATAAAGGAAAAGCGTCTTATAATTAATATTATGGCACTTTAGCAATCCTATAAGCGTTAAAAACTCTTTAAGATTTAATGGATTAATAGCTAAGATAACCTAGTAGATATAATAATAAAGGCAAACCCAAATAAGGTACTAGAGACCTTTGTTAATATAAATACTCTACGTATCCAAGTTAAAGGTTGGGTTAAGAGGAAGTAGGAGATAAAGTAATTTAAGAGTAGCTAATTAGGATTTTCCATACCCGGCATGGAAAATCGCTATTAGCTCGCTTACTACTAGCGCCTTAGCAGCCCTTATCGTCTTCGCGTTAACCCCTAACGCCCTTCCTTTTCTTCTTCTTCCCCTTAGCTTAGTATTGTTAAATGGTAGCGTTTATACGAGCCCGTTGTTATTTATATATAGATAGCAACTATAAAAAAAGAGTTGCCGGTGTTGGGAATAAGGCAATCTGCCATTATGTGCCGCCGCGGCACTAGCGTAGTAAGGAACCTTAGGTTTCTTACCCTTCTTCATTTTAGACAGAAAACAATAACAAACTATTATACTACCTATAACTTGTAGATACGTAATATTACCTTATAAGACCAATAATAATGGACCTTTAGTATATCTATATCTGTAAGATATAGTAAGAAGGGTGTGTCGGCCTTTATAATGTAAAACTTAATATTACTAACTAGTGTATTAACTATAATAGAGCTAATAGAAGGGGTAGAGTTAATGCCAAACTGGACGTTAATAGCGCCGGCCTTTAAGGCATTAATAATGGTATTATAGGTCTTCCTATATACGAGGTATTATCTATAACCTACTATTAATCTCTTTAAAGCTCTAGTATTAATTATTACTCTATAGAACTTATTAAAGGTATATTAGCTAGTAGTGACATAGGCAAATAAGTCTAAGCTATTGTAGTAAGTAGTTGGGTTAGTGCCGGTAATTATATAGGTAAAGAATTAATCCGCTAAGTTAGTTATAGTATTAATGGCTTCTTTATACTATATTATTCTAAAAAAGGTAAGAAATAATTTAGTTTATTTCTAAGTTAGAGATAATAATAACTTAGCATTAATTATAAGGGCTTCTATTATGTTATTAGTAGATTCTAAATTAAGTTTATTATTATAATCTGTTCCCTTATACTTAGTAATATATTACTTAGCGTACCTATTAAAGCGGCGGTTAAGTTTATCCTTAAACTTCTTTCTTAATTTATCGCGTTTTTTTCTTAGGTATTTAGATAACTACTAACCTTCCTTAAAGCAGACAAAGCAGCGCTTCTTTAATAATGTATATCGACTGGATAAAAATAATTATATTCTATAAGGTAATTAAGGGTATTATCTATAGTAGCGGTAGTTAGTAAAGAAGGCTTAGGGGTTCTTACTATTTAACTTTTTAAATATTATAATAGAGGATTATAAGTTATTAATTAGGCCAGTTAAGCTGTTAGAAGATTTTAAGTAGGTATATTAGCATAATAGTAACTCCTAATAGGCGTTAATAAGCTTATTATAAAGGAACTTATCTATATATAAATCTAGGTCGAGGTTATACTAGAGGTGTCTTAGTTCTTTAATAAGTAACTATAGGTAGTCTAGGGTTGGTTTTCTAGTATTCTTGCCTTTACTTATTATAGACCTTAAGGTTATTAAGTTCTATTGCCCTAGTATACTACGCCTATACTTAGGTCTCTTAAAGTAATTACGTGTAGTGTTATAGATTTAGTTAAATAAAAGGGTTAGAGTGACGTTCTTAAGGTTAGTATAGTAGTAGTTAAGTGCTAGACCGCGTAATATTATAGGGTAGGCTTTAACTTTAGCTTCTTAGAGTATATTAACTCTACTATAGAGGTTATAGAAGATAGTAAGTTTAAAGTCAAAGTTGTTATCTTCTCTACTATACTTATTGTCTTCCGTGTATATCTTTATAAGGTTTATTAACTCCTTACTAAAACCCTATATTACGGGATAGAGGTAGTAGCTATAGAATGTATGTATTTAAGGAGTCTATAAGACGTTACGCGATTAATTATAAGGGTTAAGGGCGTAAGGAGGTGATATACCTACGCGTAGCTAATGTAAGCTATACGCGAGGTATATATAAGAGCACGGGGCTCTCCTATAGAGGCCCCTACGGTCGGGTTCCGTAACACTACCCCCCCTCCTATTAAGGCGGAGCTCTGGTAATACTATAGTTACTATATATATATAAAGGGAACGCTTAGGGTATAGAGAAGAAGAAGAAATATTATTATAAGTGTAATAGGCTTATACAGATACTTCTAACTTAAAGTTTATAGGTTATTACTATATAAAGGTACTAAGCTATAAAGGGGAAGGAGACTGTTAGAGACTTAGTAAGATACGAGGTAGTCGCTAAGGCGCTAGTAGTAAGTAAGCTAATAGCGATTTTCCATTTTAGGGATAGAAAATCTTAATTAGTTAACTTCTCTTTAGTGTCTAGAATCTAACTAATTAGATAACTTTAACCGGCGGTTAAAGTTCCTAGATATTTTATTAGAGTGGTTATATAATAGTAGTATATAATAATTTAGTTATAATAGCTTCTATAGGGGATTAGGTATAAAATCTCTGCTTAGGCCTAATTTCTATAGGTTTGCGTAATAGAAATCGCTAATTAGATCTTTTGCGTTTTTAAAATCTTCCTATAGTTGCCATTTTGGCTAATCTATGTTAAATTCTATATAGGTAGCTTTATAGTAGAGCCGCCGTCCTTTACTTTTACTAAGGTATTTAAAGTTAATAATTTATTTAACAGTCCACTCCTTATAATTCTCATCTTTATTTTTATCTTAGATTAGTACTAATAGGGGTTTAGGCTATATTTGTCCTAATAGAGGGTTAGGCTAGTAAAGGTATAGTAACTATAAGTAAAATATAGGCTATATCCCACGGGTAGCTAAAGTAGGCGGGAGCTTTAGCTTATATACGGCTCCTCTATTAATAACTTATTTAATTTAATAAGGGCCGAGATTCTTATAATTAAGTAACTTTATAGGCCTCTATATAGAGATATTATATATATTTAGCTATACCCAGTCGCTAACATATATCTCTGGTGGTGGCGTTTTATAACGGTTAGTAAAGTAGGCCTACTTTACTTAAGCCTAGGCCATTTCTCCCTTATAGTAGTTAAGTAGATTTTTTATACGGTCTATATACTAGTTAGTAAGTAGTATTTTAAGGCGTTTTCTATATAGCAGTTTCTTATTAATAGGTTCTAGTAACTCTATACTGGATTAGGGGTAATAACCCTTATTCGCGAAAAACGGAGTAAGTCTAATAGTAGTTAAGACGTAGTTATTTACTACGAATTCGCCTAGTAAAAGGTAATTTACCTAGTTGTCTTAACTATAGGCGACTACCTATTATAGGTATACTTTTATACTAATATTAGCGTTTTCTAGTTACCTAGTAGTTTTATAGTAAAAGGATATAGATATCTTAATAGATGTTACAAACGCTTTAAGTACAATATTACGACTACTTAAAGAAGAGTTAGAAGAACCTAGTTAGTTAATATAGGCATAGTCTAGGATAGATCCGGTAGAACCATATAACGAGGAATGGTAAGTAGAGTTATATAATATAATCTATATAATCTATATAATCTATAAGATCTATTATAAAGCAAATAGAGTAGACGGAGTAGATAGAGTAATAACTTTCTTAGGAGTACGGTTATGTATTTAAGGACCCTTAATCCCTACCTAGATAGTTCCTTCCTTATAGTAATTCTTAGAATATAATTAGAGTTAATCTGTTAGGCAACCACTCTACTAGTTATTATTACGTTGTTGACTTCCTATATTACCTATACACCTAGCCTATTAACGAGCCTACCGTAGTTCCTGCTATAAGGTTCCGTTATATAATTACTACTATAGTTACAGTATTAGAAGTCGAATAATATACTACTAAAAGCAGCTATAACGACGCTATTAACGGCAGCAACGACCTTAGGGTTAGGTAATGACACCAGTATAGTAAATACTAACTTATAACTAGTTATAGTTAGATAGTTATAGGTAATAGTTAATTAGTTAATAGATAATAACACAGCACTTAAATAAAGGGTTAATGGAATAGGAGTAGCTAAGGTTAAGTTACCTTTAATTAAATAATTCTTAGAAGAGAGATTAAAGCTTAAAGGATTCCTTATATAAATACACTTTAAGGTTACACAGGAAGGAGTAAAGTTGGCAATACTTATAAATTAAGTAGTGTACGCAGGATTATTTCTAACGGGAAGGGCGCTTAAATAGTTTAAACCCTACCTTACGGAAATATAAGATAATGGCATAATAATAACTAATTAGGAAGTACGATATATATTTATAAGCTAGACTAGATTTGTAAAACGATTAATATAAATATTTAGGGACCTAGAAGCGATAACTATAGTAAAAAAAAGCTTTAGGACCTAGTATAGCAAACCTTAGCAATTAAGTATATAACGTAGTTTTAGACGTTAGCTATATAGGTTAAATAGAATAATAAGGCGCTTATGGTATAGTATAAACAGGGACTTAAAGCGAAAGTCTAGGATATAATTATTCTAATAGAAGATATAGACACCCTTAGGGAATTAATAGATTAAGTAATTAAGATTAATAATAGGATCTTCTAAAGGAAATAAGCTAAGAGAGGCTAGGATAGAGTTCTATAGTTATATAAGATATAAAGTACGTAATAACTAAAGATAAATTAGAAACTATAGTATAGCGCAGAGCTAATGGACCTAAGTAGTACTAGAGAAACCTATAAGAGATAGAGGAAATAACTATAGAAACCTAGAAGTTAAGGATTAAGTAATTATAGGACTAAGGAGTATAGGCTAAACTAAGGATCTTAATAGCAGAAGACGTTTAAGCGGACTCTATAGTAAAAGTAATGGTTTAAAGACGGAGCTTATATAAATTATAGGAAATAGGGTTATTTTACTAGAAACTATAAAAGTAGTTAGAGTTATTATGTAGTAAAGGGAACTAGACTAGTAGTATATAATATATATATATAGAGGAATAATAGTATACTGCGAGGAACAAAAGAGTATTTAATTAAAAGTTTCGCGTTTTGTTATAATAACGCATACTAAATTTATAAAGACGCTAAGTATGGCGTAAGCTATTAACTATAAGAGCTAGAGTTAAGAGGACTTAAAGGAACTAAAGAGTTAGATAAAGAATAAGATTAACTCTATAAGCTAGATTAAGATATTATAATAATATATAAATAAAGATTAGCAATAATAATAATAAAGTTAGAGTACTTATTAATTAATAGTAATAAGGAAGAAAAAGGAACTAACTAGGGGTATCTAAGCCTTAATAACGCAATAAAAGTAAAGACTAAGACCGCTATAAAGCAAGGTTTAGTAATAGGTATTATAATACTATTAGATACGGCATCTATTACTTTATAAAATAGAAGGAGTAATATCTAAAGGCAATTAAGTAAGTAGACGACTGCTAGTACTAGCTTACCACTTAATAAAGGTAAAAGGCTAAAGGCTTAAGATTCTTAAGACGAGATAAGAAACGACTAAGATTTTTAAAATAAGATAAGGTATACTTAAGGTCCTATAATAGATAATAACCGATAGAGTAGAGTAACGGCTTAGTTTAGTAATATATAAATAAGCTTAAGACGAAGTTTTCTAAAGGTATAAGACTCTTAAGACAAGATAAGTAAAATTTAAAACCTTTAAGATAAGATAAGAATATTAGTAAAACCTAGTTAGACTAAGGCTAGCGCAGATTAAGAAAGAAGTAAGCTTAGGATTAAAGAATCTAAGGAACTAAGAATTTAGAGTATAAATCAGGACACCTATAAGTAAAAAGTAAATAGCTTTACTATAAATTAGAAAATCTACAATATAAACGGCAATTAGACTAGGAGATAGATATATAGACTTAGAAGACCTACTAGGGGAATATAGTATTCAGCCTAAAGATTAAAAAGTTAATATTATGATTAAGAAGTAAGAGAACTTTAAGAATTTAGTTATAAGATATAAATTATAAGAAACTATAGACGAGTTTAAAGCAAGAATCTTTATATAGTAAAAGAAAGGACTAAATATAAGATTTAGTATACTAGGTTGTATATAAGATAGAGCACTAGTATAAAGAATTACTAATAGGCTAAGAGTAGGTATACTAAGAGCTAAGTAGCTTACTAAACTAAAAAACGAAAAGGATTTAGGGATTCTAACTAGGTTTAAGGAACGGCATATAAAGGGCTATTATAATATAGTAATAAGAAGATACTTCTTTACGGATAGACTGTATATACTCTAATAGCTATACTAAAAGTAGTATAGGCAAAGACATAATAACAAGTGGGAAGATTTCTATATATAGTTAGACGAAAGAGTTATCTAAAACCACCTAATTACGGAAAAAGCAATAAATTATATTAAGGGAACCTTAATTATAACATTAAAGGATTTAAAGGAACAATTAGAGGACTAAAGAAGTAAGAGACGCGTCTTAGTACCTATAAATAAGATTATAACGTTTAAATTAGCGTAATAGAGGTTTAAACTTAAAGATAAAGATAAATTAAGAGTTAACCTAAAGCACTTAGCGTATTATACGCCATTATAGATTGCATATATAGATAATATATACAAGATGCATAAAAATCCAAAAGAGAAAAACTAGAAATACCCTATAAGAATATATTAGGCACCAGATAAGTAATAGTATAAAAATATTAAGTATATACACGGCTGGTATCTAGTAAAAGTTTAAAAGTTAAAAAACTTAACACTTTAACTAGAAAGATTCCTTATAGAAGAATGCTTAGATAGATAATAGTAGTGGGAATGCCTAAAGAATATATATCTATAGTATATTAAGGACAAAAAGCGAACTAGGTATTAGCTAAGAAATAAGCCAAGTATATAAGGATCTAGTAGCTAATAGTTAGGAAAAGTAAAGGCCTATAGAACTAAAGAGAGCTAGTAGTAAAGCCCTAGACCCTTAAAGGAATTTAAGGATAAGACCTAAATTTATAAATTAAATAGTAAAATTAACAGTTTAAAGCGCTAATAGATAGTAGAGCGATAAGAAACTATATCTTACTAATAGCAGTTAAAAGGATGGGGCTACCGCATAAATAAAAGGAGCACTCTTACCTACTAGTTACAATTTTAGGAAATCCGATAGCCTATAAAGGAGGTATTATTAATCTTAAAATAGGACCTATTTAGATAACCATTAAAGGGAAATAGATTAAAATGTCTTTTAATATATTACCATTAGGAAATAATAAGGCAGTATTAGGAATGCCTTAGTTACAGAAATATAATCTAAAGATTAATTGGGTTACAGGTTAGGTCAATATTAAGAATACTTAACGCCGTAAAATATAATAATAAGCTAAGATGGTATAGTACTAAGTAGGGGCAACCTATAAAGAAATAGATAAAGGATTAAGTTATATACTAAAGAAATACTATAAGTATAGTAAAAAATTATAGTTACTAGAAAATAAAAAGCTATTAGAGTATATAGTATAGGACTATAAGATAGAATTAGAACCAAAAATAAGTCTAAGATTCTTTCTAATCTATAAGCTTATTAAAGAAGAAGGGAGAGTATTAAAAGAGTTTATCTAGAAGAACTTATAAAAGGGATATATTAAACTATTATAGTTATTAGTAGAATATCTAGTACTGTTCGTATTAAAGAAAAACGGGAAACTTAGGCTATGCATTAACTATAGACAGTTAAATAGCATTACTAGGAAGGATAGGTATCCTTTACCTTTAATTAGCGAAATCTAAGATAGAATTGGCAATGCGTAAATCTTTATAAAGATAGATCTAAGATAGGCGTACTATTAGATCAGAATTAAAAAAGGTAACAAATAGAAGGCAGCCTTTAGGTTAAAAAAAAGGACTATATAAACCATTAGTAATGCAGTTTAGACTTATAAATACACTAGTAATATTCTAGAAACGTATTAATAATATATTAAGAAAATATTTAGATGAATTTCTTATAGCATACCTTAACAATATAATTATCTACTTAATAAGTAAGGAAAAGTACGGAGAATACGTTAAATAGGTTTTAAAGAGACTATATAAAGAATAGATGCTAGTAGCAATTCAAAAATGCAAATTCTTTACTAAGAAGATAGATTTTATTAAATTTATTATTAAACCAGGCTAATTTAGTATAGATTTAAAGAAGATCGAGGCTATAGTAAATTGGTAAGAACTAGAGAACGTTATATAGTTAAGGTTATTCCTAGGGTTTTACAATTACTATAGAAGGTTTATAGCTTAATAGTTAAAAGATATTAAGCCATTTACAAGGTTAATAAAGAAAGAAGAACTTTAGGTATAGGGAAAAAAACAAAGGAAATTATTTAAGGAGGTTAAGGAGTTGTTTACTTAAGACCTAGTCCTTAAAATCTACTAACTAAAACTAAAGACAGTAGTCGAAATAGATATATTAAACTTTATACTAGGCGTATACTTTCTATAGAAATATAAAGACGGATAGCACCTAATAGTATACTATAGTTAGAAGATAATACTACTAGAACTAAACTATAATATCTATAACAAGGAGTTGTTAGGTATAGTTATAGTACTTTAAAAATAGAAAGCATTCTTATAAGGTATAGAGAAACTATTTATAGTTAAGATAGATTATAAGAACCTAACAGGGTTCCTAATAATAAAAGAACTTAATTAAAAATAGGTTAGATAGGTAGAGATACTTATAAAATACCATTTTAAGATTTAGTATATTAAGGGTACAGATAATATATAAGTAGATGCTCTAAGTAGAAAGGCTAAACTACAGAATAATAAAAAGCTATTAGGGGCTTTACTATAAAAAGATATGGACGGACTAATTAGATATAATTATCTAAAAATCGCAGTAATAAGAGAAATTAGTTAGACCTATAAATTACTAGAGAGTAACTAGTTATAAAAGATCTAAAATATATAGGCAGAGGATCTAAACTTAGAGTAGTATAAAAACTAAAAAGTAATATACATACCAAAAAACATTATAAAAGAATTTATTAAGTTATTCTATAGGGGATTAACTTAAGGACATAATAGAGCTATAAGCTTAGTATTAAAACTCTAAAAAGAGTATATTATTAATAAAATCTAAAAACTAGTAAGATAAGTTACTAAGGAATATCTAAATTACTAGAGAAATAAACCGATAAGGCATAAGCTATATAGGGAGCTATAACCTATTAAGATACTAGAAAGACTATAGAAGGTTATATTATAGAACTTTATTATAAAGTTACTAAAATTAAGAGACCCTATTACCGGACAAAATTATAATATAATCTTAGTAATAGTAGACAAGTTAACAAAGTGGGGATACTTTATAGTATATACAGAAGAAATCTTAGCGGAGGATATTACTAGAATCTATATTAAAGAAGTATTTATAAGATATAGAGTACTAAGCAAGATTATATTAGATAGAGATCTAAGATTTATAGCAGCATTTTAGGAGGTATTCTTAGCGGAATAAGGAGTTTAAGTAGTAACTTCTACCGTATATTATCCGCAGATAGACAGTTAAATGGAAAGACTAAATTAGACACTAGAATAATATCTAAGACACTATATTAATTATATACAGAATAATTGGGTATTATTATTACTAATTATATAATTTATATATAATACGACACCTTAAGAAGGAATAGAAACATCACTATTTAAGGCAAATTACGGATATAAGCTAAAAACATCGCTATCGCTATATTAAGCAAAGAAAATAAGTAGTATAGCTAAGTAAAGAATAGAGATATTAATAAATCTTTATATACACCTTATAGATATAGTAAAGGTGGTATAGTAAAGAATAAAAAAGTACTACAACGCTAAGAGATTTAAAGGACTAGATCTTAAAGGGGGGATAAAGTATAGCTACTACATAAAAATTTTAAGAGTTAATAACTAAGTAAGAAGTTGGACTATGTTAAACTAGGACCTTTTAAAATTATAAAAAGGATTTTACTGGTTATATTTAAGTTAAACCTACTAGCTAAAATAAAGATCTACCCTATATAGTATATTGTAATACTAGAGCTAGTATATAGAAATATTAAGCCACTAGTCTATAAGGCAGACACGTATAGAAAATAAGAGGAAGATAAATGGCAAGTTTTAAAGATTATTAGTTATAAGAATATAGACAATAAAATATACTATAAGGTTAAGTAGATAGGCTATAATAAAACTACTTAGGAACTACTAGAAAATTTAAAGAATGCTATAGAAAAGGTATAGGAGTATTAAAAGAGAAAAGGTTAGGCAATATTAATAAAGAAGGATTGCTAAAGAATAAGCTACCTAAGGGGGATATAAAAGAAACGACTGCTAAACTACTTAAAGTTATTTCCTTCTCTATTAGAAGAGAATCCGTTTTTTTATCATTAAGTTCCTGTAAACCTTACTTTATAAGTTTTTATTCTTTAAAACGAACCTTTTTATAAACTTTCTTAAGACGGATTAACTAAGTAGACGCAGCTAGATAAGAATTAAGGGCATGTTACTAAGCATTAACAGCCTCTTTTTTAGCGTTATAAGAATAATAAAGTTTAGTAAGAGTAACCGAGAGCTTATTATTAAGCTTTATAGCAGTAAATTAAACCTAAGACCCTAGTAATAATTAATAGAGGTACTTAAAGACTATTAAGAATAGTAAGACGTATATATTTAGCGTTAGAAACTAAGCAAATATTATAAGATAATTAAATATTTACTTTAGTGCACTCTAAATATAAAGAAGGTTACTAAGAGGAAGGACTTACTAATATAATATAAACTAACCCCTCTTTTATACAACGAGAATATAGAGACGGCATTATCTTACTAAGAGATAATATTATAGCAACGGTACGAGACTGACAAGCTATAGAAGAAGAAGAAGAAGCTTTAGGTATAATAAGTAATAATATTAACCAAATTAATTAAACGGATATTATACCTCTAGTAAACAACCTAGAGATACTAGGAATCTTTAAGAACGAAGATAAAGAGGAGGGAGATAGTGTTACGAACGCTTTAAGTACAATATTATAACTACTTAGAGAAGAGTTAGAAGAAGCTAGTTAGTTAATATAGGTACGGTTTAAGATAAATCTAGTAGAACTATATAACGAGGAATAGTAAGTAAAGTTACGTAATGTAATTTATATAATCTATATAATCTATAAAATCTATTATAGAGTGAATAGAGTAGATAGAGTAGATAGAGCAATAACTTTCTTAGAAGTACGGTTATATATTTAAGGACCCTTAGTCCCTACCTAGATAGTTCCTTCCTTATAGTAATTCTTAGAATATAATTAGAGTTAATCTATTAGGCAACTACTCTACTAGTTATTATTACGTTATTAACTTCCTATATTACCTATACACCCGGCCTATTAATAAGCTTACCATAGTTCCTGCTATAAGGTTCCGTTATAACAGAGATGCTAAGGGGTTAATAGATTTGTCTCTATATATTAGAGTTAAATTATATGCCTTAGTCGGATATAATTAAGTTAAGTATCCTATATAATCGGTAGACTTCGCGAAAAAAGGCGTTAGTAATATCGCTAACGGCTACGCCTTCTATTAGGATGTAGTGGCGCTCTTTTATAAGTTGGCATATTATTATAAGGATATTCTTATAGGTACGGCCGTGTTATTTATAAGGTGGTAAGTTAATAATAAAATCTATAGTAATATCTGCCTATTATTGTATAGGTACTAGTAGAGGGTATAATAGTCCTTAGTACTTTATATTAAAGGCCTTAACACACTTATAACTGTAATAGGCACCTATAAAGCGTTTAACTAAGTCTATTAGCTTAGGCTAGAAGTAATATTAACTAAGAAGCTTATAGGTTTCTTTTTTACTTAAATAGCCACTTAACTAGAGGTTATAGGCCATTTAGATTAGTTGCCGTTATAGGTTTTCTAAGTTAGGGATAAATAGGCGGCCTCTATAATAGAGCCTATTCTCTTTTACTTCTAAGGCTGCTATATTAATTTAGCCTAAGCTTTAAAGGTTAGTAGGTAGCGTATAGGTGCTAGCGGTCTTCGCGGTAATAAGTTAATATAGTAGTAGGTTAATAGAGGTATTATATACTGCGGTAATAAGCTTATTAGGTTTAGGAGGTAATTCTAATTTTATAGTATAAAGCTAAGGTATAATTAGCTCTATTATAAGTAGTATACCTAGGGCTAAATTCCGTGCTTTTAAAATCGTCTATTATTAGAACTAATTATAGGGGTTATTTTCTAACTAAGGAAGGTCTTATAAGCGGCGTATTAGGCTATTAGGCTTAGTGCCTTATACTCCTAGCCTATATACAATTTTAAAGTTAAAACTAGAGAGGAACTTATTCTAATATATTTAGCGTTAGTTTAGCTACTTTATAATTATAAAGTACTTAAGGTTACAATAGTCCGTAAGGACTTTAGTTAGCTAGTTAGGTTCTACTAAAAAAAGTTCTAGTTAGAATTCTTTAAACACTTATATAATTATAAGGAGTTCCTTATTATAGATCTTATAGTTACACTCTTATAGTATAGAGGGGCAAAGCCCAACATTAAGAAGAATACTTAGATAAGCACCCTAAGGAAGAATAGAATTAAGATAAGCCTTAATAAAACTGGTAGAAGAATAAATAAAAAGTAGGGTAGATTATATTTAGGGTAAGATAAGGTAAGGTTAAAACCTAAGCTCCTCTATAATATATATATAACCCTAAGCCTCTTATATATAATAAAGAAGCGAACTAAAATAACTAAGGGGCGTTCTATACTACTATATTACCACCTTTACCTAAAACGTTGTCCCCTAACGTTTCCTTATTAACCCCCTTTGGTAGATAATAAATGCCTAAAGATAAAGATAACCTAGCACTTAGAACTCCTTTAACTCCTCTAAAGCTGCCTACACTCCTTCCTTAATTATCGCCTCTATTTTGCCCGCATCGTCTTTATTCGCTATACCTTCTACCTTAAGTTCTATACTTATATTATCTTGCGTATTAACAGCACCAGCTTAGAGGTTTAAAGACACTCTTTTCTAAATAGTACTTATCTCTGCCTATATTGTCCTCTACCTAAAGGATTATAAAATAATAGAATTGGTTACTTGCTTTCCCAAAATAGCACCCTTTTCTAACATTGGTAAAGGCGTTAAATAGTGTAATACTACTAGTTTATTAGTATTCTCTAAAATATTAACAGTTGCCGATAATTGTTTAGAAGTAGTATTATAAGAGCCACCTTCTCTAAGCTTGCCCGGGTCTTTTAGTTCCCGATTAATTTCTATAGATGCTACTTTATTATTAAAGATATTAAGGCCAAGGTTTAGAGTAGTAAGTCCAGCGCCCTAAAGAGTAATAGCCCTATCCTTGCCTTTAGAGTAGCCTTTAAAACTATAATTAGTTAAAGGGGGAGCGTTAGAAGTTACACTGGCTGGGTTGTTTTTATATTCTAGATTAGAGATTAGGTCTTTAGGATATTCTAAGTTATCTACAGAAAGCCTATGCCTTTATTCTTTTGCTAAAAAGTAGAACTTCGCCCCAAACACCTCTTACTTTAATACTTTTAGTTCTTTAAAACTCTTATAAACAGCCTTAATAACTCGCGCTCTATATCTTTCCTAAAACACTTTATATTTATTATTTAGGGCAGAATCTAAGATTAACTATTATTCTCTTCTTACTTAAGGATTATTCTATAATTTTTTTTTAACTAAGGCATTTAAAAGAGTACTCTTTACCTATAACTGTATATAGGCCAGGAACTTATATAGAGGAGTATTAGTAATAGGCTTACTAGTAAGAGTTAATACCGGGGGAAAAGCGTTTAGATTTATCTATATAACCACTTACTAGCTTTTAAGCAGAGGGATTTCTAATCTCTAGGTGTTTAGTAGGATTATAATTAAGTCTAGTATAATAATTAAGCGGTTTAATATGGCTTAAGAGGCTCCTTACACAATAGTAGCTTTTATAAATTATATTTTACCAGTTCTTAATGCAATAGGCGTCTAGTTAAGCTTAAACTTCTTAATATTAACTTTAGTTTAGGCTACTTCTATATTCTTAATACGCCCTTAGCTGTTAAGTTCTCCATATTCTTAAAGTAAGCCTACTTATTCTGGTATATACTAATGCATTCCGGGTAGAAGCTCTATATAAGACCGACTTCCCTTATTAATTAAAGAAATATAAAAATAAAGCCAGCTTTCCCTAGAATTTGGCCCTCCTTTATATACTTAGAGAAGGTTAATATCTAAGTTCCGTTTTTTAGGAAGGTGGCCTTTAAGGAACTAGAGTATGTAGTTTAGGTACGTAATGAAATGAGTAGCACTATTAGTGCGTAGACCTACTATATGCCGGTAATATTCTAGATCTATCTAAACTACCTACTGTAGTAGTAAATGGTATATAGTTTAAAGAATACCGTTATTATCTTTTCTAGCGGCCTTACGCAAATAATATATATACATATTAAATTCCTCCTTAAAAATGTCTAGTATTCTAGTATCTTCTTACCATTTAAATATATCGGCATAGTGGATTTTAATTAAGTCCTATTTAAGTTCCCCTTTTAAGCCTAATATAAGCTTCCTTAACCCTATATAATTTACTTAGTAATCGCTAGGTTATATAGTAGAAAATACGTAAATTTTAAGAGTATCGTTTATATATTTAGGACGACTATCTTTTTTAAACTAGAAATAGGAGCTTTCGGCTATTTAGAGAATATTAATAGTATTATAGTTTTTAGAGACTAAGTAGATTCGCAAATATAAATTTATAGAAGAAACGCTAGTATCTAGTCCTAATAATCCTACTATTTTCTAAAGATGTATCTAGTGTAACGCGCGGACTTCTATTTTATTTCCTTACTAGGCTATAATAAACTATTATAAGATAGAAAGAATACCTTTTTTTAGTTCTTTCTTAAAATTAAGAGTCTTAATTAATTTAGCTGGTATTTTAGAATAATATAAGCATTTTATTTTCCGCTTTAGCCGTAACTTCTTAGTGATTACTTCTTTATTAGCTTTAGCAATTATAGCTGCCTTTCCCTTCTGCCTGTTAGCTCTACTAAAACTAAAAGTTCTATAGGCCCTATCTTTAGCTTCTTTTTAGGGGATTTTTTAAAAGCTTTTTTGGCTCTATGTTTCTACAGGGAGCCTATAATAAAGTTATCCTCTAAAGACGTAGATCTATTAGATTTAGAATCTTCTTTTTACGCCTTAGGCACCTTACCTTTAAACAGGAATAAGCTATATAGTATCTTTGTATTTAAGCCTTAACCTCCTTAAAAGGTAATAGTAGAGGTACTGGGGTAACTGGCTCTAGTGTAGATTTCTTCTTTTTAGTTTTAATAGTTAAGGTAGGCACTAAAAGCTTATAGCCCTGGCTTAGATAATAAATAAGCTTCCACTTTTAATTAGCTTCTTATTAGCTATTAATCTAAACTTATAGGCTATAAGAAAGTCTAAGGGTGTTGGGTATAAAGTCCTTAAGATCCTAGCCTTTAAGAGTTCTAGGTAATTTAGTATTATATTATTAACTACCTTTAACGTATTCTCTTTAGAGACCTAACTTTTTTTTATTTGATTAATAAAAATACAGATGCTTTTTAATGTGTAGTATATATAAAAAAGCTTATAGGGATCTTCTAAAAGCTCTTCCCCCTATTCCTTTTTAATTGTATCTCGCACTGCCTTAATCTTATTAATTTTATAGGTAATTTTAGAAAGCTTTCTAATGTCTATAAAAGTATTTTTCTATTTTTTGCTTTTTAAGTTTCCTTTTAGCTCTATATCCCTTTTAATCTTAACTATTACATTTTTTACAGCCTTAATTATATTATACTCCTGGTTTAAAATAACCTGCGTTAAACTATAATAGATATTTACGCGCTAATTAACTGGGTGGCTTTGGGTAGCTCTAAGAATAACTTCTATTATTTACGCCTTTCCTTAGTATACGAGGGCTATTAATTGGATAGTAGGGGGTAGAGGCTGCGGCTTTCCTTTTAAGCGGAGTTCTATAGTTCTAGGCATTTTTATAGTAAAATTCCGCGTGCGTAATGGGCGTATAAATAATATTTTAAGAGAAGATTTATAATAGTGCCTTCTTAATGTAAAGAAAGGGTAAATAGTTATATATAACTAAATAAGATAAAATAATAGGAAATTAAAACGTGGTATTTACTAAAAGGTGAATTAAAAAGGGTTATTACATGAAATTTTAAGATGTTAAGGAACTTTAACCGCCGGTTAAAGTTGTCTAATTAGTTAGATTTTCTTTATTAAGACTTTTATAGAATAATAATATTAATATTAAAAGAATAATCGAGACTTAGATAATACTTAACTTTAACCTTTAATACGCTTAACTAGGATTTCTTAAAGTAAAGTAACTCTCTTTTTAACTTAAAGGAGAATAAAAGTATTAATTTAAAAATTATAGAGTATAAAAATATAAAATACTTATAAGATGTTACGGGATACCCCTATAATACCTTGCACACGTCTACCTATTTCTACTAACTTAGCAATTAGAGACTAACCGTGAAATAGCAATCTAATGGCAATCTAATGGCAATCTACGGCATTCTGCTATATTCTGCCAAGTTCCACTAAATTCTACTAAGTTCTACTAGGACTATAACCTAAACCTTATTTTGCCTATATATGTATTAACTAAGTAACTAAGTTAACGATATATACCCTTTCTTCCCGTTTTCCTACCTTCTTTTCTTATATAACGTCTTAACTTTATTACACAGTTTATATATATAGCTTAATAATACCTACTTCGCTATATATTATTACCGCTTATACTTACTCTGTAATACTACGTTATATTAAAAACTTATACTACCCTCCGAAAATATAAAACGACCCTAAAGCCCCCATAACGGCCGACGCTATTATAGCTATACTCTAAAAATAATTAGTAGGTATATAGAAGTCCTTTATAGACGCCCTTATATAGCACTAAGCTACTTTAACTTAATAGTAAGCCGAATAAGAAGCACGATAATAATAATTAATTAAAGCACTTTAAGAAGAAGTCCGTATCCTTAAGATGCCTATATTAAGGCCCTAAGACTAAACGCCATTTCTAGAGATAAACACACGGAATGTAAGCCCTAAATTAATAGTAGTTACTTACCCTATAGAACCGACTACTGCACTAAAACAATCTGAGAAACTATTAGACCCCCTAGTATTTACCGGTAAATAATAAAAGCTTTAGTTATTCTTAAGCCGGCTTAAGAATAAGCTAACTGGTAATGCTAACCGCTACTTAACCAAAGCTAACCGACTTTATTACGCCCTAAGTTAACTAAGAGGAGATGTAGCTAACCTTATTAAACCTTTTTAACTAAACTTAGTATAAAGCCTAGTTATACTTTTTAAAGCTATATACGGTAACCTAAACCGCTAAGCTACCGCTTAAAGAAAGATAAACTAAATAACTTAAAAAAAGAAAAGTTTCCTGATATACTTCTCCAAATTTAACCACTACGTAAAGGAAATAGGCTAGAATAACTCCGCACTAATTAATAGCCTTATTAAGTCCTTAAGCCCTAAACTAAAAACCTCCCTAATAGGCGTAGACCTCCTAGAAACTCTTAATACCTATATAAACGTTATTAACAAATGGTATAACGATATACTACGCCTTATACTAAAGCCTATTTATTAGTATAATATAATAACCCCGCGAACGTCTATTAAGTTATTATCTTAACCTAAGCACCCCAACGCCATAGATATTAACACTAGGACCCTAAGATACGCCCTATTAGGGTCCTTTAAATAAGAATAACGCATTAAGCTAGGCCTCTACTTTAAATATAAAAGTAGCTCCTACCTCTTAAACCACTACTCTGTCCCTATGCCCTAAAATAATTTATAAACGGCCAGCACTAGCAGCCGTTTACTATATTAATCTTCCAGTTACCGTCCCTAATCTTTATTTAGTTTTACCCCTATATCTAATAAGCACTATTTATAAGGATAAAGCTATAGCTAATATCCTATAAGAACCCTACCCTAATTACCTCTAAAAGGAAGGTTCTAGAGCTAAGTCGCTTTTTAGGACGGCTTTGCTATAGGATTTTATTAAACGCATTTAATGTTATAAACTCCAACTCTTAGGACCGTAGCATAACTATTAACTATTATTTTCGGCAGAATGGTTAATAGGCTAATACTTAAATCCTAATTAATATAGGAGCTAGCGGTATAGGATTTATTAACAAGATCTTTATATAAGATAATAGTTTTACCCTAACCCCCCTTAACCGGCATATTAACATATTTGGATTTAATAGTAAACGCACCGTTTTAGGCCGTATTACCTATATAGTAACCCTAAGACTCTAATACCTAAACTATAAAGAACTGATTAAGCTTTTCGTTACCACCCTAGGTTACTTAGTAATCCTTAGATAACCCTAGATAAAGCTATATAAGGTAACTATTAATTAGAACAACCTTAAGCTTTTATTTACCGCCTCCCGTTATAAGTAGAAGTGCTTTATAACTCGCTACTTAGACCTAAAACTAAAATCTAAAGAATCCACCAGATTCCACTAACGTAAGATTTCCACCGAATTTTATTAATATAAGAATTCCACCAACACCTACTAAGGATCTAAAAATTTCACTAAGCTCTATAAGTTATTACTAAGCACTATACCACCCCAAACTAAATAGAAACTTAAGCTTAGTATACGAAACTACTAGAAGGACTAGTATTCTATAATAAAAAGAATATTTAAAGAACCCAAACCTAAATTTAATACTAACTTTGTACCTAATACTAAACCTAAACCTAAATAAGAAACTACGGACGAGATAAATAAGCTTAGTACCCTAAATATCCGCATAATTAGAGCTACTCTATTAG
Organism: Cenococcum geophilum 1.58; assembly: GCF_001692895.1. Lineage (NCBI taxonomy): Eukaryota > Fungi > Ascomycota > Dothideomycetes > Gloniales > Gloniaceae > Cenococcum > Cenococcum geophilum. The sequence goes on from NW_027137629.1 coordinate 143,739, forward strand.
CGTAACTTGCTAAGAAACCTAAATATATAATCTTTACTGTTACTATAGCTAATATTAAGAAGGCCTTAGCACTAAAGAAGTATACTAACCCTGCTATAAAGGTACTAGTAAAGTACTATAACTGCCTAGAGGCATTTTTATAAAAGGAAGCCGATAAGCTACTGGAACACCAATTATATAACCATAAGATTGTACTTAAAGAAGGAAAGCAGCCTGGATTTAGACTCTTATATAGGATATCCTAAAACGAACTCTAAGTATTATAAAAGTATTTAGATAAGAACCTAAGCAAAGGATTTATTAGAGTAAGCTTATTACCTATAGCTGTACTAGTAATCTTCGTTAAGAAACCTGGCGGCGGTTTACACTTCTATATAGACTACTAAGCTCTTAATGCCGTCACCATTAAGAACTAATATCCGATCCCGTTAATATAAAAGATACTAAGCCAATTAAGTAAGGCTCGTTACTACACGAAGCTCGATATTATCTCTATATTTAACCGTCTCCGCATTATAAAAAGGGATAAATAGCTTACTGCATTTCGTACCCGATATAGACTATTTAAGTACTTAGTAATACCCTTTGGCCTTATAAACGCCCTAAGCTCGTTTTAATATTATATAAACGATACCCTACACCCCTACCTAGATATCTTCTGTACTGCTTATATTAACGACATCCTAATATATAGTAATAACCTAACTAAATATTGGAAATACGTTAACCTTATTTTATAAGCCCTATATGGAGCTAGTTTATAATTAGGTATAGATAAATACGAGTTTTATAAAACGGAAGTCTTATACCTTAGACTTCTTATTTTTATAAACGGTATACAAATGGACCTAAAGAAAGTTAAAGTAATTATAAACTAGTAAGAACCTAAGAACGTTAAGGACGTAAAAGCCTTTATAGGATTTGCTAATTTCTACTAACGGTTTATTAATAACTTCTCCGCCCTAGTTTTACCCCTTATAGCTCTAACCTAAAAGAATAAAGTCTTTATCTTTAATAAGAAATGTAAGAAGGCCTTTGCCTATTTAAAGGTTATATTTACTACTACGCCCGTACTCTAATACTTTAACCTAAACCGAATAAGTGTTATAGAAGCCGACTTATCTAACTACGTTACCGGAGGTATTCTATCTTAGTATAACGAGGATAGAGTATTATACCCTATAGCATACTTCTTAAAACGACTAAGCCTAGCTAAATATAACTATAAGATCTATAATAAGGAATTATTAGCTATTATTAGGTATTTTAAATAATGGCGACCTAAACTAGAAGGCGCTGGATTTCTAATTAAGGTCCTTAGCGATTATAAGAACCTATAGTACTTTACAACCACGAAACAGCTAAGTTATTATTAGGCCCGCTGGTTAGAATATTTATCTCGTTTCTAATTCTTAATTACGTACTACTTAGGCGTCTAAGGTTAGAAGCCTAATGCCCTAACCTAACGCTTGCAAGACGCGCTAGCCCTAGAAGAAGCGCGCTTTTACTAAAATTAGACCCTACTTTGCCCTAAACTATTTAACCCTCCTACTAAAGATCTTATGGTATACGTCCTTAAAATAACTAATTGATTAATTAAATAGATTATAGTTAATAAATACCCGAATGACAAGTTTATCTAAAGACGCTTAAGCTAATACAAGATGGCATTAGACGCTCTAAAAAGATTTCTTTAAGTAAATATAAAGCCTATGGAAATCGCTTATATTACTAGAACCGTCTAGTTATCCCTAATCACGATAAGCTTAAGCTTAAACTTCTTAAACACGTATATAATCTACCTATCGCCGGCCACCCGGGCTAAGGAAAGACCCTAGAACTACTCTAATAGGAGTATTATTAGCCGAATATGTATAATATAATATAAAGGTATATCTCTAGCTGCTATACCTGCCGATAAGCTAAAGCCTTATATAAGACGTATAACGGTCTTTTAAAGCCGCTGCCCGTTCTAGACCAAAGATAGAAGGATATCTTAATTAACTTTATTATTGACCTTCCTAAGAGTAAAGGCTGTACGAATATTATGGTAGTTATAGACTAACTATCTAAAATAAGATACTTAATCGCCTGCCCTAATATATTAACGCCTGCCGTTGCCTAACTATTTCTAGATTATATATAGAAACTCTACGGACTCCCTAAGATAATTATCTCTAATAAAGGTAGCCAGTTTATCTTAGTATTCTAGAAAGAACTAACTACTTAACTCCGCATTAAAGCACTGTTATTTATTGCGTATTATTTAGAAACGGATGGCTAAATAGAATGCGTAAATGCTATAATAGAATAGTATATTTGGATATATATGTTATATTTATAGGATAACTGGATTAACTGGCTTATATTCGCCGAGTTTACTATAAATAACTCCGTCTTAGAAACTACGAAAGTCTCCCTATTTCTAGCCAATTACGGCTAGTACCTATGAATAGGTTTTAAACCCTTTAGTAATGTTCCTTACCCTGCTTATTACGCCTTATAAGTTATAAAAGTAAATAAATTTGTAGAGAAGATGGAGGAACTATAATAGTTTCTTACTAATAAGATAATATGGGCTTAATCTGTTTATAAAGCCGCAGCGAATAAGAAATAAACCCTAGTACCGGCTTACTAAATTGGTAATTTTGTCTAGCTAGATATAAGAAATCTAAATACGAAACGACCTACTAAGAAACTTAATTGGAAGAACGCTAGCCCTTATAAGGTTGAAAAGGTTATCTCTCCTTATACCTACTGATTAAAGCTCCCTAATACGGTTAAAATCCACCCTATATTCTATATGTTAGTCCTCCGCCCTACTACCCCCATATTAAACGCCCTGCCTAGATAGATATAAGACCCTCCCCCACTAGTTAAAGTAGATGGTGAGAATGAGTACTTTATTAAAAGAATTAATAATATTAAGTATAATAAACGGAAACGCCAATATATATATCTTATGAAATGGAGAGGCTTTATTAAGTCCTTATGGGAACCCGTTAACTCTATAGGACTTATATAAGCCGTAAAAAACTTTTACAAACTCCACCTAGAACTATTATAGCCCTATCTTGCAGAAGCTTAAGTTTAAAGGGGGGGTATTATTATGGGACACCCCTATAATACCTTGTACACGTCTACCTATTTCTACTAACTTAGTAATTAGAGACTAACCATAAAATAGCAATCTAATAGCAATCTAACGGCAATCTACGGCATTCTGCTATATTCTACCAAGTTCTACTAAATTCTGCCAAGTTCTGCTAGGACTATAACCTAAACCCTATTCTATCTATATATGTGTTAACTAAGCAACTAAGTCAACAATATATGCCCTTTCTTCCCGATTTCCTACCTTCTTTCCTTACGTAACGTCTTGACTTTATTACGTAGTTTATATACATAGCTTAATAATACCTACTTCACTATATATTATCACCGCTTATACTCACTCCGTGATATAAGAGATAGCTATTAGTAGTAAAGATAGAAGATTATATTTAAAGTTATTCCTTATAAAAGTAGCTATTAAAACAGAAGATTTAAAACCAGCTTTAAAGAGCTAATACTACGCTAGAGTTTAGCCCGACTTTAAAGTAAGTCCCCCTCCCCTACCTAAGAATTCGACTATTCCTTAGTTAAAGCGTTTATACTCGCTCCTATTAAATATTAGCGGCTTAGTTATCTCTACCTCTTATATTAATCTCCTTCTTTATAGATAGATAGATTAATTCTATTACGCTATTACGGTTCCTTAAGGTCCATACAGCGGTTCTATAGAGCGCTATTCTCTATAGAGGAGGAAACCAGCACACTGGGAAAAACCTCCTCCTAAAACTGGCTAGTCGAACTAGTATACTATATATAGATGCCTCCTCCCACTGTTAGTAGACTAGTATAGCTAATAGCTAAGGTATACACTGCTAAGCACGATTTTTTAGTTACATTATTATAAACTCCCCCTAGCCGTGACTAATAGTATATCCCCGCCCCACTATTGTAATAGATAGCGCCCTTACTAACATTCTCTACCGCCTTATTACGCGCTATACTAAGACTAGGGGTCGGTTGCTCCTATTACCGTTATAAGCCAACGGGCCTATTTTTTTAGCGCTAGCAAGCGCCCTTTAGCCATCTTAATACTATAGATAGTGGCGCCTATATACCCTTTTAAGATTTATATAGAGAGTAAAAAGCCACAGGAAAGAAAGGGCTATAGGATTCGGACCCACGACCTTCACGGTCACTACTCCGCGTTAAACTTCCCAATAGCACATCTCTACCACTGCGCCATCGCCCCTCTCCTTCTTTATAGGGTTTCCTTTAGTTCTTATACTTACTTTTACGCCCGCGTTTGTTATAGCGGCAGTTTAGTTATTAATTTCTCTACTTATACCACGGCCTCCTTCTCTAATATTTCTTCTTCTATAAAGACTTCTTCTATATTACGGCTGCTTTTATTTATATAATCTTCTAGTTTAATCTCCTTAAAATCTTATATATGAAACTATTTCAACTAATTCCTATATAGGGTGCCTCTTATTTTAGTACTATTAAAGTCCTTAAGTTTATAGAACCTCTTCTCTAATGCTATTTTAATCTAGAAGAGACCCTGCCATTTTAGCTACAGCTTTTACTATCGCGATATATCTTTTACCTTCTTTATATTCTATACTAGCATAAGCTCTTTAAACTTAAGCTTACTTTTATAGGTATTCTTTATCTTAATAAAGTATTCTTTATTAACTAGATAATAGCAGCGCACCCTTTCCTAAGATTCTTCGTTATTTATTTCTTATTATTTAAATTATTTTATTTTTAAAACAATTAGTTCCTCTATTGTCCTTACTTTATTCTATAGAAGTATTTACTATATAGAAAAGTAAAGTTTAATCGGAAGCACATATTCTTATCCGCAGACCATTCGCGCTAGTATTATTCCCGTTGCCACCTTAACCGTTATTTAGTTAGCCTAAAGTACTTTTATAAGATTCTGTTTTTAGTTACCTTTATACTTTACTAATACTGCTACTAGAGGCTAATATTCTCTCTTAATTAGGCCTTATTTTTATAAATAGTAGGTTAATATAACTACTTAATAAATCCTATATTTTCCTACAAGAATAGTTACTATATTTTTATTTTCCGGCCCTCTATTAATAAAAAGCTCTCTAAATACTTCCTATCTACAGATAATCTCTTTCTATAGGAATTTCGCTACCGCTTTAAATATTGCGTTTTTTAGAGCTCTTACTTCTAGCTAGCCTAAGAGGTACTCTCTAGCTACTACTAGATACTATTTTCCTAATTTGGCTGTTAGTATATAGATAATATCTATTAAGACCTATTCCCAAAGGGTAGCTATCTAAGTTAGATATAAAGCCTCTTCCTCTCTTTTAGGTAAGTACTTTTAGTACTTAAAACACTCTCCCGTATATTTTTTTTAACCGTTTTATAAAGTCTAGGCCACTAATATTGTGCTAATACCTTTATATATATTCCTTCTTTCCCTTAGTGCCCGTTTTCATTATATATTTATTATACTACTTCCTTCTAATATTCCTTGTTATCTACCACTTTTTATAATAGTACGTTCTTACTTATTCTTTTAAATAAAAGTTAGCCCTTAATCTTAAATTTTACTACCTTACGTTTAAAGCTTTTAAACTCTTTCGTGGTTATTTTTTAAGGTCTTTAGAGCGTTAATAGCCATCGCGTAATCTTTTGGTATTTATTAGAGTATATATTATTAAGCGGGCTAATATTTAGATCTTTATTTCGTAGTACTATTAAATTTATTATATATATAATACACCTAAGCTCCTAATCTATAAAGTCTTCCAGGTCTTCCTTAGGATTATCCTTTAATTCTCCTTCTTATACAGGTTGTTAGAATAAGCCATCTACTATGCTATTTTTCTTTTCGGGTACATATCGCACATTAAAGTCCTATAACTAAATTTATGCTAACTACTAGGTTATTAATGACCCTAGTAGATCTATTACTAACCTATTAAGTTAGGCCACTAGAGTATTAGTATCTATTTTAACTGTAAATTGCGCTCTATATAGTTAGACTTAAAGCTTTTTAAGCGTATAAAGTAGAGCCCTATATTTAAGCTTTCCGGAGTTATATTTTTACTCTCCCTTTAACTATATTCCGCTCTTAAACCTATATAGGTAGTGTCTGTCTTCTTTATTAAATTAGTTTAATATTACTCCCCATCTAGTACCACTTAAGTCTATTATTAATATAATCTCTCCTGCCTTGGGTAAATAGTTAATCTAGATTAGCGCTAGCGCTGTAATAATAGCTGTTTTTAAAGTTATTATTACTTATAACTATTTTAGCCCCTAGTAAAATAATATACCCTTTTTAAGCAAACAAAATAGAGGCTTAGCCGTAGTGGAAAAGTTAGTGACCTATATCCTGTAGTATATGTATACCCCTAAGAATGCTCTAACTAATTAGATGTCTTTACATTCTTCCTATAAAACAATCTTTACTACTTTTAAGGCCTTTAGTAGTCGCCCGTCGCTATTATAGAGGTACTCTATAACTACTACTTTAGGTTATAAAACTGCGATTTAGTACTGGAGATTATATAGCTAGCTCTTTTTAAGTCTATAAGTATAGTATTTAACCACTAGATATGTTTAAATATATAGCGGCGTACACCTAATAATGCCTTCTTACCTCTATAGGTTGTCTTAACTTCTTTTACCATAATATTATTAAGAAAGGGTATTACTATATTTAGAATATACTTTTCTAGAATCTTTATACTTATTTATATAAACTAGGCCACTAAATTTATTACTTTTTACGGCAGCGTTATTTATCTAACTAGTCCCAGTAGAGTTTAGAAGGCTATTAGATTCCTACTTTTAATATCTAGCTTATATTAGTTATATCTAAAGAAGAAATTAATTAAAGATACTACTTTATAGCCGGCAAACTCTTCTAAATACTTATCTGTACATAGTAAAAGGTTTACGTCTTAAATTATTACCCTATTAATATTTATTATAGTATTAATAAGCTAGTACCGCCTATTCTTTTTCTTTATTAGAAATTATAAGTTACAGTATAGACTCTTATAGTATTTAATTACTTCTCTTTAAAGCCTCTCTCTTAATATTTTAGTAACTTCCCCTTTTAAGGCTTTGGGAACTAAAAAGCTAGGGACCTACTATACTTTATAGGGTATTGTCTTAATCTTTATTAGCGGAGCGACTTCTAGTCTTACTTTTCCTATTTCCAAAAATTCCTATATAAGTAACTCCTCTCTATTAAATAGTATAGCTTTAAGGATCTTTCTTTCTTGTGGCTAGATATCCCTAATAATTACACACTCTAAATGCTTAGGTATTAGTCTTACTTTCTTAGCGAGCTAAGTATATCTAGGCTTTAGAAAGTAGTTAAATAGTCTAACTAATAGATTGCGGATTCGTTCCTACTATTTGCGCATTATTGCCTCTCTTTAGTCTTTTAAACCTCTAAGGGTAGATCTACCTAGTGCGGATAAATTAACTAGGCGGACCTTATCTGCCTTCCGTTTATATATGGTTACTACTCTAAATTCTCTTCTCCGGAGTTTTTAGTATTCCTATTCTATCCTTATTATAAATAAATTAGTATTTCTAGATATCTAATATATTAATGCTCCTAATTTAGCTTTAAAGACTTTAATTTCTAATTAATTAATATACTTACTTATTAGCTCTATTATAAGGGTAGGAATTCCCCACTATTTAATAGTACTGCTCTATTAGTAATAACCCCCTTTACTAAGGGTCTTCCCTTCCTTTATACCTTCCCTAACTTCCTCTATTAGGCAATTATCTACTACCCTGTATATCCTAATAGACTTTCTGGTTATAGTATCTCTGGCCTTTATATCCCTAATAGGGTTATTTAGGTAATATCTTAGTTAACCCTCTATCTTTAGCACCTTACTCCTTAACTATCCCCGTCGCTCTCTTCCGCCCCTACTTAGTACCCTTTTACTTAACCTCTAATCCCTATAGGTAGGCTTAGGCTTAACTTCGTTTAACCTTACTATTACACCTTAATTTCCTGACTTTCTAGAGAAATTTTAAATTTTAGAATTTAGAATTTTTATATTACCTTTTTCCCCTATATGCGCCGTATAACTAGTATACTCTCTTTCTAAACTATATTGTATAACCCCGTATATAAACCCGGTAGTTACTGCGGTTAATTATTTCCTATTAGCTCTGTCTATAGGAACCCTTATAATAATATTAGCGCCTTTATAAAACCCTTTTTAACTAAAAACTGTGCCTATAAGGCCCTATCTTCCGAAGTAATAATATAGGACACCTATTTTAAGGGTGTTCTTTATATTATAAGGCGCGCGCGAGCGCTATAGGACTTCCCTAGGATAATTAGAAATAAAAGGGTTCTTATTATTAAGAAGGCAGTCTTAATTAATACCGCTTTAATTATAATAGTTATAACTACGATTCCTAGAAAGGATTTTACCGTACCGTTTATAACTATAAGCTTCGCCTTACACATATCCCAAAGAAGGGATTTAATAGCTAAGCCACTTTCTAGGGCAATTTCTTCGCGGATAATATTTATTTCGGATCCTAAGTCTAAAAGTCCCTTCCTTTACTTATTAGCTTAACTAAAGTTAGGTTTTAGCTAAACGTAAATAAAAGGTAATAGGCTTTTAAATCTTAGAAAACCTTTTAAACCGTGTAACTTATTAATAATAATAATAATAATTCATTACTTAATGTCCGATTTGGATCCCTATTGGGCCTACGCGGACTACTCCTTATTTATATAGGGGAGAAAACTCTATTTAAGAAAAATGAGAAAACCCCGTAATCTATCTCCCCGCCTTTTAGGACTCGCCTACTTAGCGCCTATAAGTCGCCTATAGTGCTCTACTACCTTATTATTTAACCTCTTTAGGAACTACTGCTGCCGTAATAAGCCTACGGACGCGCTAGTATTATAAACTATTACTTTACTACTATAGAGTTACTAGGGGGCACCTACTGCTTACCCCCTTGCCTTTTATTACTATTTCCCTTATAACCTAGAACTAATTTAGTATATTTTGACTAATAAGCTACTAGGTAACCGCCTTAAGGCCTTTTTATATTAAGAGTAGTGTATTATAGTTCTCTATACTAGCTACTAAGAGTATTATTTCTTAATTAGTGCGTAGGGGGTATAGTAGTATTACGTGTTTTGGTGTCTNTNTTAGCCAGCNATATTNNCATCTNNGGCTANCTACTAGGANACCCACCCAGTAAAGCCAATCTTTTAGTCCTATTATTCCTATTCTTAAGAGTGTTGCTATTATATTTTCTGCCTTTATTAGGCCTTCTTAGAGCCCTTAGGTATTTACCCCCTATAGCGTTAACTATACTATAGCTTAGGTTTGTTTTGCCTAAGTTAGCCTCTATACCTTTAACTTCTATTTACCTCTTTAGCATTAGTCTAACTAGTATTGTATTACGGTAGATAGTTTCCTAGTATTCTTATATATTCTACTTTAGCTCCTTTCTCTATTTTACTGTTATCTTTACTAACCTCTTATACGTCTCCCTTTCTCCTCTATATAGGCCTGGGCCCTAAAGCGGCACTATTTTTCTTTTGCTTTCTTTACCTGTTTCTCTAATATCTCTTCCCTACTTTAGGGTTATTGGTTTATTCTCCTACGGGGCACCCTAGGGTCCCTCTATAGTTTACTTAGGCGTGTCTTAATATACTTTATAACATTAGAGTTATGTTTATTTTGCGTTCTTTATATTATAGCGGCTTTAATATATAACTATAGGGGGGGAATATTAGATTCCTTCTTAAGCAGTGCTGTGGCCGTTCGCTTATACCCGCCTATAATACTTTAGAGGTAGGCTATCTAGACCTTTTAAAGTAGTTTAAGAAGTGATTTAGGGGGGCCCTTTTTAGTTTCTCTAATGGCCTAAATACTAGATCTATATGTCATGGTTGGCTAAATAACTGCTATATATAGTAGGCGTGACCTTTAGAAGTATAGACCCTATATAGAATTGATAATCCTAGATAAAGCAATAAACTATACTTGGCCTTTATAGGCCGCTTACGCCGTATATACGCTTTACCGGAGCTTGCTGTCTACCTATACTTCTAATACCCTTAGGCCCTAAACTGGTTAACCCCTAAAGCCTTAAATGCGAATTATATACTAGAGATCTGTAAATTAGTTACGTTTTCTTATAAAATGGATTAGCTGGTATTTCTCTGGTAAGAATTAGACTTTATAACGTTTTGCCTATTCTATATAAGTATTATAGGCTTTCTTTAGTATTCTGCAATTCTCTGTAGCTATTAGCCTATATATAATTAGGTTTATATTATTAACGAAGCCTATTCCCTAGGTTGCCCCTTCTTTAAAGAAGTTAAGCAGGTTACTTATAAAGAAAAGGAAAAGTATAGATAAGAGGGGTAATCCTTATAGTATTCCTATTGTAACTATAATAGGGGGGCTTTAGTATCTGTTAAAGACTAGTAATATTTCTTTCTAGCCTATAAACCCTTAGATAAATTGTATAATCTATTCTAGGAAGCCCTTTGCCCTAAAGATATATAGGAGACGCTTGTAGGGTATATTATTATAGGTACTACTAATATCTAGGCTAAGCATTAATACTATAAAGTCCTTTCGCATCGCCCATGTAGATTTAATGGTGGTAGCGAGTAGCGTAAGTGCTAATAGTGTTAAGCGGTTCTTTCTTGCCCCTATTTAGCTTTATAATAGTAGGGTATATTTCTCTATTGTGTCTACTATACGTTTCGCTATTACCCTTTCTAAGATCTTACTAAGGGTGTTTTTTAAGGTAATAGGGCGGTAGCTTCCTAGGATTAAGTAATCTATAAAATAACCGTTATTATAGATCTTTTGAGTCGCGGGTAGTAGCCTATAGTAAAGTATGCTCTAGCTATATTTATAAGCTAAGGTACTATAAGTAGCCTATAGGTTTTTAGGGCCTTATTTAGAATCCTATCTAGTCCTAATACTGTATTATTTAAAAGGCGGCTAATAGTTCTAGCCATTTCCTCTATTATTATGTCGCTGTCGACCTATAGGTAAGTCACCGGTGTTTTGCCTATAATATTATTAAGGTCTACTAGAGCTGGTTAGGGGAAGAACCTTTCTATAAGGATTTTTGCCTTCTTATTATTATTATTTATAGCCTATAATTCTCCTACTCTTTATAAGGGTAGTAGGTGTGGGTTTTCTACTAGGCGCCCTACCTTTTTCTTTACCTATTTCGCTATAGCCTAAAGGCCCTTATTATAGGGGAGGCTTAGGTTAAAAGTATACTTATTTATAAACCGTCTCTAGTTATTCCTTACTTTTTTTTTTAGGGTATTCTTTAGCTAGTTTCTTATGTCTTTATATTATCTCTCGTCTTTAAGGTCGTGGCTACTTATATATTTCCTTCTTACTTATTATTAGCTAGTAACTAGAACTGTGTATTATATAGACTATACGTATTGTATATAGGGGCCTGGTTTTAAGATCGGGTAATGCTCTTCTAGCCTATTTTTAATTGCTGCCTAGATCCTTTCTAGTCTTTAGTTAATTTCCTTAGGGGTAGCTAATAAGCCTCGCTTGTTTAGTATTAGGTAGATTTCTTCTAACTTTTAGAGTTATTATTTAACTGCATTAAGGAAACTATTTATCTTAAGCTTCCTTATTACGTATCTTTTTCTATTTAGTTACGCTTTAGTATTTAGGTCTAGCTATATCTAAATAGGGATATAGTCTAAGGTAAGTGCCTATTCTTTTTTGGGGTTATACCTTTTAAGTCTTTAGTATAGGCCTTTGTTTATAAATATAAGGTCAATTATACTTTTAGCGGTGCCTTATTGCTATATAATTACTCCTAGGGGGGTAGCTAGCTTAAGGCCCTAGATATCTATAGCTCTTAGTAGGCACTCTAACTATTAATCTATAGTAATATAGATACCCCCCTACCGCGGGTAGTAGAGGTTTATATCTCCTAGTAGGATAAACTCTATACCTTTAGTTTCTAGTAAGCTTATTACTAATATAATATTCTCTATTTATAGGACCCCTTTAACCCTAAGGTTATATACATTAATAATTTATACCGGTCCCCTATATATTTAGATTGTTATAACTGCAATATCTAGGTTAACTGCCTACTATAACTATAAGGATAGGCTAATAGCCTTGCTAATTATAAAGTATACGCGTATAGCAGCTTTTAGTTTATATAAGAGCTATAATCCTTAGGGGTAGTATATTAATTATATAAAGGTATTATAATACGGTTCTTATATAGTAAGGATATAGTGTTTCTTTAGGTCTAAACTGTTTAGTAGGGGCCTTGCAAGGTAGTAGTTTGTGTTGCCGTAGTTATATTATATAATAGATAGGTAGCGGACCCCTAGCGAGGGTCCTTTAACTCTCCTTTATTTCTTGCTTCTTCTATTTCTACTTTCTTTAAGATATTTAGAGCTTCTGTCTCTTATATCTACACCCTAATTACTACTTATTTTATATAAAGCTTTCTATTTCTATATCTTATATTCCTATTAGCGCTTCTATATCTAAATCTGTTATTATTACTAGTTTTTCCCCTATTCTTACTAGTTAGCTATATACCCTTTATAGGTTGGCTATAAATGTTATATTTACCGCATTAAGTCTAATTCTTAATTATCCTAGTTTTAAGCCTACTGTCGCTGTCTATAGGGGTTTTCCTATAGGGCGTCCTCTCCCTTATATCCCCTATGACCCTTATATCCCTAATTGGTTTAGTAATATCGCATAGCGTTACTTCTAGCCTATTAAGGCTTGGGATGGCTAGCCTAGCCCTTTAGTATTAAAGGTAAGAAATGCTAGGAAGGCGCCTATATCCCCTTAGCTTATCGCTTATTGTTTCTATTTATATAACCTAGCGTATAGTTATTCCCGCAGCTATTAAGCCCTTACCTTTTATCTCCTGTATTTAATATAGTCTTCTTTCTCCTACGCCTTATATGTGCTTTAGTAGCAGTTCGCGCATTTTATTTAGTCTTAATTTAAGTAATGTTTCGTATTATAGGGGCCTATATAGTGGCCGCAGTATACCTATACTGCGTATATAGATTAGGTGTGTCCTTATTATATATAGCAATAGTATTATTTTAGGCGTAGTCTATAATTATAAAGCCTTATGTTATATATAAGGCTATTTATAATTATTCCTTTTTAGATAAGGAGTTTTTACATTCCTAGTATATATATGCTAATGATAAGGGAGCTATATATTCGTTTAGTGTCTCCCTAGCAAGTCTCTAGCGACCCTTATATCCTCTTATTATTCTTATTATATGCTTAGTTTACATTTTCCTATTAAAGCTATTAGATTTAGGTGATTTTAAGTCCTAGTATAAGGCGTTCCATTTGTCTTACTATCTCTTATATAATTGCTATATTATCTACCTAGCGTCCCTTTTCTACCCTAAGGCTTATAGAAACCGCTAGGACTTTAACTAGGTAATCCTTATAAAGTACTTTTATGCTAATACGTTCTCCTAGCCTATCCCCTGCCCTTACGGCTTATTCCTTTACCTATTAGTCCTTTAAGGTAACTCTAATATCTCCGCTTTTAAGGTGTTGGACTATAATAGCGTTATAGACCTCTTTGCGTATCTTTATAAGGACTTCTATTTCTAATTATCCCCTAAGCCCCTCTACTTATTTTATATTTAGTTATATTATAATTATATACCNNGTTATTAACTTAAGGGNGGTAGGTTCCCTATNCTATAAAAGNNCAGCTATAGCGGCCTAGGTGCGGTTCGCNNGTAAAGGGGGGTTATACTTATTTTTAATTTTGCTTAGCCGTTAGAGGATTTAATTAAGGGTTTGCTAGAGGGGCGCCTAAGGTTCGCTAGACTAGTGGAGCTATTTTGCTAACTATATTAGTTTATTATAGCTAACGGTTACTCCCCTATAATTTTAGATACTAGACACGTCTAATAGGCTTTTTATTTTATTAGATGCCTTCTTAATAGAGGTATTTCCGCTTTATAGTATAGTATTCGCCCATCTTTATTATAGAGGGCCATTACTAGGCGTAGTTCTAGCGGTCGCGCACGAGTGCGAGCCACCATCGTTTAACGTATGCCTTCCCTACGATGTATATATCTTAGGGGGATTCTCTAGGTATTTTTTAGGGTTCTTTTGGTTGGTTTTGGTCTTTTTAGCCTAGATGCAGCAAGAGCTCCTTTTTTTACGGCTGCTAGTAAATCAAAATTCTAACCGCTAATATACTAATTAAGTTTCCTATATAACTTATTAAGCTCTGCCGCGTTAAGACTTATTTAATTGCAATAAAAGTTAAGCCCTTCTCTAGTTCTAATAGCTCTAATATTAATATTATTACTCTTTTTATAATCTTCTACTAAGTAGTCTAGTAAAGGCTTAAAGAATAGCTTTATAATCAGGTCTAAACTTATTAAGTCTTTAATTGTAATAGTATCTAGGCGAGTTAATAATATCTTTTATACTATATCCCTTAGCTTTATTCCTCTTTCCTTTAAGAGATTAAATAGTTATACTACTTTTGGCTTTAAAAGTCTTATTATAGCTTTTTACTGCCCTTTAAATAGGGCTTCTATTATCGCTATATTAGGGAAAGGTTTTCCTAAGGCCTTCCTTACTACTTTAGGCGTCTTTTATAAAGCAATTTAAATATACTCCCCTAGTCTTATATTTCTTACCTATATTAGGGCTCTTAATTATAGGCTTAAATTTCCAGGCCCTCTACTTTCTATTTTTGGTATTATTATAGCGTTTATTTATATTTCTATAGATTTAATAGAGTAGTAATTCTCCCAATTTTCTCTAATCTCTTTATTACTATCTTTTATAACCCTATTATTGAAATAGGTAATAGAGGTTATATATACGTTTTTTTGCTATAGTGGGTTTTCTTTTCTTTCCGTTATAGAGGCGTTTAAGTTAATTCCTTAGTTTGTCTTAATCCACTCTTTAATTACTTTAATTCTATTATTATACCCTACTTAAGGGAGCTCTTAGCCTAGTTGGTTAACCGTTCTTACTGCTATTTTATACCTCTTATTAATGTAAATAAATCTTTATTAAATTAGATTCCTTAATTCCGGACACTCTTAATTCTTAAAGCGGTAATTTCCTCTATATCTGTAGTAAACTGCCTCTTCCTGCCCTAAGGGACCCCGCTAGTCCTATTGACTTCGCGTAGAATTAGTTAATTATGGGAAAGGAGTGTCCCTAGGTGGATAAGGATAAGAGGCAGCCTAATCTGGGCTACTTTGTCCTATACTATATTTAGAGAATAAGGGCTAATATAAGGCTTAGTTTAATAGGTATATAAACCTTTATAGATCTTTCCGAATTTGGTTAAGAAATGGCATTAATTATGCGGCTACTGCCAGGTTAGTCTTATTTAGTCTTAAGCCTTTTAGCTAGGTTATTATATCTTTTATTTCTTAATCCACATTAGGAATTAGATAAGGTTAACTCCTTCTATATATTTTCAAGACAATAGGGTTAAGGAGTCTCCCCTTACCTCTCCTGTTAATCTCGTCTCTCTACTATTACAACTTTTATACAATTTAGACGTTTTATATATTTCCCCTTAGAAGGATAGCTATATGTTTTATATCCTTAGCGGCCATTATATACAACTCTACTGCCTTTTTAAGCTTATTAAAGTTAAAAGTATTAGGTTTATTAGTTACCGCTTTAGTCTTTCCTATTATATATCTATAGTAATTAGCCGGAAGTCTATATATAAACTATTGCCCCTACTTATAATTAGATAGGTTTCCTACTAACACTACTCTTGCCGAAAAGTTAGTAAAGTTGCGTATATAGTCTTGTAGACTTCTAAGTTATTCCATTAACTTCTAAACGTAAGCTTTAATAAAGTCCTTTAACTTTATCCGTTAGTAATAATTATTAGTTCTATACTCCGCTTAAAGCTAGGTTACAAATCCCTTTTAATTAGCTTACTTAAACTCTAGTATTATTTAGATAGCTTTAGTATATATCTCCTTATAATAGTTAGGAAGGCATGTAAATTTATGCTTCTCCCCTACTTAGTAGCAACGATATATACTTTTATAATTCTTAATAAACCTTAAGATATTTCTTTTATTAAAATAAAGGGCTTCTGTTTTAAATGGTTCCGGTATTACCACTATAGGAATAATTATTTAAGGGAATTTGTCCCATCTCTAGGGAGAAGGTATTTTAGAGGGTTATGGCTCTAGATATATTTTGGGTAAAGGGAGACTTATAGCAGGCCGGAAGCCTCCTCTCCTATTTATAGGGTTTAGTAAACTTAGTAAAGGTTATTATTCTATATGGATGCCTATAGTTCTTATATAGGGGGCTTCTAACGGACCCGGAATAAGATCTTTAAAGGGGGTATAACTACTAGTTACTGTTTTTCCTCTCTCTCTTATGTCTTTTAAAGGGTCGTTTTCTACTAAGTACACTAACTCCGCGCTATCTATGACTGCCGGCTCCCGGTAGGATAATGTAGCTAAAAGTAACAGTGGTTTTAAGCTGCGTCTTTTATCCTAGCTTAGGTTTATTTATTATAATAGAGATTTTAATAGATGCCTTAATAAATGCGGCTAGTATAATCTACACTATTTAAAAGAAGATAAAACTTGCCTAAAAGAGTAGTGCCTTAAGAAGAAGACTAATCCTTTCTACCTGCTACTTAATACTACGTTTTGCCTGCCTTTTATACCTATCTTTTTCCTTCTTATTAATTCCTTCTTATCGCGCTCTCTATAGTCTAGTGCTAATCTCTTTTACCATCAGACGCCTTATCTCTTTACTTTATTGGCTTTTTTTTTACTAAATATATGCCTAGTTAATAACTATCTAATACGTTCACATTTTTAACAAAGCTTTGTCTACGCCTATACGCAGATAAGTTTTAAGAGGATATTAAGTAACTTTAACTGCCGGGTAAGGTTATCTAATTTGTTTATAATATTAACGTTTTCTTAACGTCCTCCTTTCTAAATTTTCCTCTATTGTCTTAACTTACTTCTTACTTATTCTTATTCTAGTTTCTAGTTATACTTTTAATTTATCTTTTAATTGGTATCTATACGCTTTTGCTTTTATTCCCTTCTTATACTTCTTATAAGTCTTTATAGCGGTCTAGCTAGTCTATTTTTATATAATTTTACTATTTAGGGTCTCTCTAATTCCCTCTTCTATTCCTATTCTAGTTTTTCTACTTATTTCTTACTCTTACTTCTATATACCTAATATTATCGTTACTATACCTATATACTTTATTGTCTTCCTTTATTCCTGTCTTCCGGTTTAGTCTTCCTAATTAGCTATTTTACTTATACTTCCTATATATACCGCCTTATTCTTAATAATAAACTTATATATTTTTAATCCTTCTACTTTATAATTCTAGGCTTCTAATCTAGAGGCTTGTTATTATCCCCACGTAGAATGCCAAAATGTAGAGGGGCAAAGCCCGACACTAAGAAGAATATTTAAATAAGCACCCTAAGAAAGAATGGGACTAAGATAAGCCTTAATAAGACTGGTAGAAGAATGAATAGAAAGTAGGGTGTATTATATTTAGGGTAAGGTGAGGTAAGATTAAAACCTAAGCTCCTTTATAATATATATATAACCCTAAGCCTCCTATACGTGATAAAAAAGCGAACTAAAATAACTAAGGGGCGTTTTACACTACTACAATAGTATAAGTTTAGATAAGTAAAATGCGGCTAGGTAAAGGAGACCGTTATTACCTATCTAGAAGAGGACGCCTACGTTAATATAGTCTAAGGAGTTAGTTTTAAGGTAGAGTTATTATATTAGTGTAAAGTAAGCTAGAATAGGTGCTTTAGTAAAGGCTTTTTTAAGGTCTTAGAACGCCTTCTCGTATTTAGGCGTCTAGGTAAAGTGTAAATACGTTTTTCTTCCTTTCGCAGAAAAGCCCTTTATTTATATTATTACTATAAGTGGTACTACTACGCCTAAGAAGTTATATATAAATTTTTAATAGAAGTTAGCGAAACTAAGGAAGGCTTATACGTCCTTAATGCAGTTAGGGGCTTACTATTTAGTAATTATNTATACNTTNTNANGGTCTATANAGACACCCTTANTAGTAATAATTAGTTTAANGTATTTTACTTCTATAANTAAGAATTTATACTTCTTTAAATTAATATAAAGTCCTACGTCCCTAAGGCGCTATAAGACCTTTTAAACGTGCTTAGTATACTTAGAAGGGTCATTGCTATAAATAAGTATATTATCCATATATACGGAGCAGAAGTCGTTAAGGTACTCCCGTAAGGCGTTATTAATATAGCTTTAGAAGGTGCCTAGGCCGTTATATACGCCAAAGGGCATAATAGTATATTTAAATTGGCCGAAGCGCGATATAAATGCGGTTTTCCATTTATTACCTTCCCGTATTCGGAAATAATTAAAGGCGGCGATAATATTAAGCTTAGTATAGATTTTAGCTTAAGTAAGCCGCTTAAGGGTCTTATATATAAGCGGTACTGGGTATTAGTTCTTAATTGTAATAGTATTAAGTCCTTTATATTTAATATAGAATTAGATACCTCCTTTTAGCTTTTTAGTAAGAAGAATAGGAGCGGTTACTAGTAATATACTAAGATAAATAAACCCTTTATTAAGGTGCTTATTAATATACTTTTTTATAACTAAAAGTTCGTCTTTTAATATTAGATAGGGTCTCTTATAAGGTAGCATTTTTCTTTATTTAATATTAATAGTATAGTTATTAGGTTAATATAGGGGGAGTATATCTACGCCCTTTTATAAGCATATATTAATAAAGTTATAGTATCTCTTAAAAAGAAGCTTACGGAGTTTATTATTAGTAAGTCCTTTTTTAAGCTTTATAAACTTCTTAAAGTCTAGAGGTAAAAGTCTGTAAAGTTCCGCCGGGGCGTTGTCTTTTAGAAGGTCGACTATATCTATCCTATTACTATAAAGGATATAGTCCTATTCTTTATTAAGCTTATATAGTCGTAACCGGAAAGCTATAATAACAGTTTAGTCTTTTCTACATACTATACAGTAAAAGGCCGCGGCACTTACGTAGTAGTAATTAGTCGTAGGTAGGGTAATAAGAGGTTTCTTAGATTAATATCCCGGAGAGTAAATAAAGGCGGCTAGGCTATACCCTAGGTAAGTCTTTCTATAGTATTTAGAGTTAAAAGTTACTTTTCTCTTTTTCTAGTTAATGGCGGAGTTATATTATTTAAGCTAGCTTATTCTAAGGATAATAGGGTAATTAATAAGTGGTATAATATAGGCCCAAAGCTCTTCCTAGTGCCCGTTTTTTTTTTTTTTTTTATATCCATTGTATTATACTACGTATAATACTACGCATATAGCCTCTAGGCTATGGCGCTATAGTTCTATATATATGAATCCTTTCTAGGCAGCTTAATATATACTAGTAGCTATGTCCTAGTAGTTTATAAATCCCTAAATTAGGGATTTACAGCTTCCTAGTAAATACTAGGTTGCTAGCAACTATTAGGTAGTGAGAAAATGGTAGGAAAATAGTAGAAAAAAATTGAAATAAAAGTAATCCTAACGCCTGTCCCTGTTCTATTTGTAGTTTATTTCTATCTTTTTACTTTCTATAGTCTATCTACTAGGACTTTAGTAGGAGTTACCTCCTTCTAAAGATCCTGCTGCTCTTAGCCACTTTCTAGTAGCTATTTTTGTCCTACTTAAAAATAGAAAAAGCGCCCCTCTTTCTTTTTTTGTGCAAAAAAGCTTCTCTAGGGAAAGAGAAGAGCTTATTTATCTTTGTATTTCCTTTTTATCTTCCTAATATAGTCTGCATTCTAGTAATAGATGCGTAGGGGTTTGTACCGCGGTATAGTCCTTAAAGCATCTACCTTCTTTATCCTTCCCTATTGTTTTAGAAAAGGATTTAAAGAAGCCTTTTTCTACTTTTAGTTGGAAGAGAGCTGATTATAGCCTTTTAGGATATTTATCCTTAGGGGCTTTAAAAGAAAAGGGGTAGTTTCCTTTATAGATTCTAGTATAGTGTTTTCCTTTGCTTTTATTCTATTACTAATTATCTTTCCACTATTCTAGTATCTTTTCTTTTGCTTATTTCCCTAGGTAGGCTAAAGAAGTATAAGAAGATTGTAGTTTTCTTCTAAAGAGGCCCTTTTTAGCTAGCTTATCTGCTATTTTATTTTTATAGATTTCTAAATAGCTAGGAACCCAATAAAAGTTAATAGAGATACCCTTACTAGCTAAGTAGGAATAGCTTTGCGTGATTTTAAAGACTAGCTCTTATCCCCCTATAAGAGAATTAAGCTGTAATCTCTTAATAGCCGCTTGGCTATCTATAAAGATATAGACTTGTTTCTCTTTTAGTCTTTATTATTTTAGGTATTCTAGGGCCCTATAAACTGTATAAAGCTCTGTGTTTATAATTTCTATATAAGGTCCTAAATTCCAGTTTATTATATATTTGATCCTATTTCTCTCCCCTATTTTATATACGGCAGCTATATTTAATTTACTATCTTTAGAGCCATCTGTATAGTATATATCTACTAGGTCCCACTCTAAGGATTCTTATAAATTTTCTACTAGTCTTAGATATTCTTGTGCAGCTTTTACTTTACTATTCTTTAAGATAGAGAAAGATGCAGATATAGGAGAAGATTATGGTTTTTGCCACTTTAGAGAGACTTTCTCTATTTTCTAGTTCTGAACTAGCTGCTGAACCCTAGATACTAGGGATAATAGCTATGTTTTTGGCTGTAGTAAGTGCCTTATAGTAGAGTTTTTAGAACTAGAATTAGAGCTAGTTGCTAGTTTATCCTTATCTTTATTATTCTCTTCTATATAGGCCTTAATTATATAGTTTTCCTTAAATTTTAGGATTTTTAATATGTAGCTATTGTAAAGCTTTTCGAATCTAATTCTAGGAGGAGGGATAGAGGCTTTAATCTCTATAGCTTAGCTAGGAGATCCTCTAAACGCTCCTAAAACTAGTTTTAGGGCCTTATTTTATAGAGACTGGTACCTAGCTAGTAGGTAGTCTCTAAATTTGCTTTTTTACCAGCATTGTATTTTATAGTCTGCTATAGTAGTAATATAGGCTATATAGAGCTGCCGTAGGGCTTATAGATATAGACCTCTTTATGTATTTTTTAGTCTCCTAATTAAATAGAAGGCTGCTTTTGCTTTAGAGATTTTTATTTTTATATATTATTTAAAAGTAAGCTTAGAGTCTAGGAATACTCCTAACTACCTAACTAGGGGTTTAGGGGATATTTCTATATCTCCTAGCTTTAGCCCTTCTTTTATAGTAGTACGCTTATTATAGAAGTGTATAAGCTTTATTTTGCTAATATTAAAGCTAATAGCAGCTTCCTTAGCTTTAGACATTAGCTCTAGTGCAATTCTCTCTAGCTTTTTGCAATTAGATTTAGCTAAGTTTAAAGTAATTATAATTGTAAAATCGTCTATATAGCTAAGGGAATAGGCTCCTTCTATTTATAGCCTATAGATATTACGCAGATATAGTAGAAATAAAATAAGGGATATAGGCGAACCCTGTAGTATCTCTGTTTCTAGTTCTACTTTTTCTTATATTTGCCTATTAAAGGAAAGCTGTAGCTTTCTATTGCTAAGAAAAGTAGCTATCTATTGTGTAAACGCTATAGGTAGTCCTAATTCCTTATAGATAGATAGAAGCTAGTTTGTAGAGATATAGTTAAAAGCCCCTTTTACGTCTAGGAATAACGTAGTAGCTATTCTTTATCTAGCTTTCTTCCTACTATTTTTAGATTGGATATTATTTAGAAGTAGTAAGACTGCGTCTATTACGGACCGCTATCTTCTTTCTCCTAGTTAAGAATTTTGGAGTAAGCTAGTAGTACTAGCTAGATATCCTAATCTAGTAGTAAAGATCTTTTCTAGAGTCTTTCCTAGGTAGTTTAATAAGGAGATAGGTCTATAGGACTTTGGTAAAAAATAGTCCTCCTTATTTACTTTAGGGAGAATAACTCCTCGGGCTTCTTTCTAGACCTTTAGTTAATAGCCTAGGATAAACAAAATCCTATAGATTTTATATAGAAGATCTTTTATAATAGGGTAGGCCTTTTATAAAATTGTAAAAGATATCCCATCTGGTTCTAGAGCGTTTTTATTAGAGCTAGAGAAAATTGCTTATTTAACTTCTACTTTCTCTAGTTCTAGCTATTCCTATTTACTATCTGTTATATAGTCCTTCCACTCTATAGGGCTAGTAGAGGGGGGTTTAGGGAATAGAGTAGTTATAAAAGCTTTGTATTAGTCCTTAAAGCTTTTTACTAGTCTAGTATTCCTATCTTTGCTATACTATAAACTAGGGATTATTTATAGTGTTTTCTTCTTTATATATTTTAGGGTAGTAAAGACCTCCTTTTCTTGTGCTTTTTCTAGAAAGCTATTCTAGTAGCTAGTCTTAGCTTCTCTTATTGCGTAGAAGTATTGATTTTTAATTTCTTTATATACTTCTAGTTTAGATCTTCTAGTAGGTTATTCCTCTTAAAGTTTTCCTAGTTTTGCTATTTTTTGTCTTTTCTTTAGAAGCTCTTTATTCTACTAAGGCTTAGAGAATTTATAGGTTCTAGACCTAGGGATAGCCTTCTCTACCGCTAGCTTTATATAGCTAGTGAGATCTATTGCTAGATTATTTACTAGTATACTTAAGCTTTTATTCCTAGGTCTATAGGAATCTTCTAGAGAGGCTAGGGGGCCTTTTTCTCCTATCTCTATATAGGGGTTTTCTCCTACTAGTTCTTCTAGTACTAAAAGTTTTGCTTTTAGTTCTAGTCCTAGAACTTGCTTTTTTAAAGAAGTAGAGAAAAGTTCCTAGTTTGCCTTTTTTATAGAGAAAGGAGTTTCTTAAAGGGGGTTTAGGTATCTTTGCGTCTCTCTAGTAAATAGAGAAAATGCTATAGTTTTATAATTAGATCCTGTTTCCTCTATTATAGTCTAATTATCCTAGGTATTTTCTTAAAAGTTTCTTAAGTAGAAGGCTAGGTCTATAATAGACTTTCCCCTTATATTGGATCTATAAAAGGTCCCTTCCTATTTATCTAAATTTAGTAGTTGGTAGTTGTATTTATCTAGCCAGTTTACTAGTTCTTTAGCCTTTCTAGAAGGATTTCTAGCTAGCGCGTTCCACCGTGTATAGTATAGGTTATAGTCTCCTATTAGTATAAAAGAAAGGTCTATTTCTAGTTCTAGAATAGCCCTAGAGATAGTAGTTATACTACTTCTTTGGGTTTTAAAGTTCTTGTCTAGTTGTCTCTTGTTATAGATGTTAAACAATAAAAATCATTTAAATTAGCTATAGATTTCTAATGCTATAATATCTATATCTTTGTAGATATCTTCCCTAGTTCTATATTATAGAACACTAGAACTAGTTTTCCTTATATAGATAGCTACTTTAGGGCGAATAGCTAGGTTACTAGGGAGGAGAAGGTTAAATGTAGGATATGGAATAGAGAAGTAGGATCCTTTTTATCTATCTTTTTACGTACTAGGTTCTTGTACTAGGATAATATTTATTTTTCTTCTAAATCCTATTTCTAGTAGGGTTTGTTATACTTCTTGTCTTTTTCCTACATTATATTGTATAAAGGAGATTTCTCCTCTAGCTTTAGAAACTAGAGAGATTTCTTCTTCTTTCTATATAGAACCTTCTAAGCTTATACTTATTAGTGTACTAGTTTAGCTGCTTTAAGAGACTTATAGTCTTTACTATTAGTAAAGTGTTTTTCTTTATAATTACTGTAAAGAGGGGTAGTGTGCTTATAAGGTCTACCTATTATATTATAAGTAGGATAGGAGTAGTCTTTAAATAGATATACTGCTGTATAAAATCAATAGGCCCTAGTAGAGCATCTATCTCCTATATGGCCAAATTTTTGGCAACTTGTATACTATATAGTAGGAGAGACTTTTAGGTATTTAACTACCTTAACAGCTACCGCTACAATTAAGATTTCCTTTTACTTAAGGATTTCCTATCTTTTCTCCTCGTTTTCTATAGCAAAAACTATAGAGCCGAACCTAGTTTGTAAATTATATCTCTTTTCTCTAGATAAGATCTATTTAGGTAGTCCCTGTATTCTAATAGGATTAAAGGTCTTTATTTCTTCCTTTAGAAGCTTAGAGCCTCCTTCTCCTAGGAAAGGGGAGATAGGGATGCTATAAGCTACTACCTAAGCCTAGGGCTCTAGTTTTTGTTCCCTTTTAAAAGAGAAGTAGTTAGACTAGATTTCCTTATATTTAACTAGAAACTCCGCATTAAATTCTTCTATAGTTATAAGGAGAATGTTTTACTTTTCTCTAGTTCTAGCTATAGTAGCTATTACTAGCTTCTCTACTTGCAATTTTAATGTAAATAGTTAATTGACTTTGTTTTATATAGAGAAGGTATCTAGAGGTTAATCCTTTTAGTCTGTAACTAGGACTAGCCTTCTATTTTATAGCTTTTTTTTTTACTTCTAGTAGAAGTAAAGGAGGAAGATGGTATAGAGGTAGAAGGTAAGGAGGAGAAGGAAGTAGAAGAAGGAGGAGAAAAAGAAGAAGAAGGGGGGTTCTTCTTTAGTTTTTTTGTATAGGTTTCCTAAATAGGAGCTATCTTCTTATAGAGAGTTCTTACTTCTTCTACTAGTCCTTTTAGGACATCTTCTTCCTTATTTTGTTTCTCTTTTATAAAGGGATTTTCTCCTAAAAGAATACGTTATACGTAGTTCTCTAGTTCTTTAACTGCTTCTTTACTTTCTTTTTCTTCTAGCCCTATATATACCTAGTTTAGGCTTTCTAAGGCCTTTTATAGATATTCTTTTAGAGAAAGAAAGGAGGAAGGTATACTAGCCTTACTAGCCTTAGTAGGCTTAGGCATTGGTTTTATTACCCTTATTATAGGTTCTTTTTCTTTTTTAGAAGAAGATTAAGGTGAATATTGTCTCTTCCTCCCCTTCTTTAGAAATAGTTTAACGATTTCTCCTATTTTTACGTCTTTGTCTTTTCCAGATAGGTAAGGAGTAAAAGAAGGAGGAGAAGGGGTAAACCAGAGCTCCTTATTACTTATCTTTATAGGTTTATTACCTCTAGGGGGCTTTTTTCTTCTTCTAGGCTTAATAGGCTCTGCTATTTTATAGGGGGGTTTCCTAGTTTTTACAGTAAATAATAACCCCCTTGGGTCTCTTATCTCCTAGTCCTAAAGGTAAAAAACTAGGTAAAAAGCCTTACTAGTTTTTACTATCCTTTTCTACCTTTTCTCCTTACTAATCCTATTAGAGGATTTCTGGGGGGATTAGGCTAGAAGGTAGTAGAAAAACTAGCTAAAAAAGACTAGTATAGTTATTTTCTTTTTTTATTAGAAGTAGAAAAAACTAACAAAAAAAGGACTTATTAGGCTTTTACTAGCAGAAAAGCCCTAAAGGCAATCCTTCTCTTACTAAGGAAAATCTGACTAAAGGAGATATAGAAAAGTACCTACACCCCCTATTTTATTAGGCTTTTACTTTCTATAGAAGAAAAACCTAAGAAAAGTCTATGTTTTGTAGTTTTAGTAGTAGTAGTAGTAGTAGTAGTAGTTTTGGTGTTCCTATTTGTGCTTTGCTTATAAGCTAAGACCCCTTTTACTAAGGCCTCTACCGTAGAACAAAGGGGGTAATAAGGAGAATTAATCTACCTCTAGCTCGCTAAGTAGGCGGAATTAGGTCTTAGGAGTTAGGAAAATAATAGTTTTTAATAGTAAGATGGGTATGCGTAAGTTTGGAAGTGCGGCGCTACCTTTTAGTAAGGTTATATATGTGGTAAAGGTTTTAGTGCCCGTTTATATCTAGGTAGAGTTATATTATATAAGTAATCTTTTATATAATATAACTACCGTTAATAAGTTATAGGGCGTGGGCTTTAGTAAGGGGTAAGGTAGGTAGGTTATAAGTATATATAAATTAGGTATCTATAAATTTATTAGTAGCTCCGTAATTAATTATAGAATAGCTTTTATATTATTTTTTAGCAGTAGTTCCTATTATAGGTAAAACTATCTATTTCTATCTATTTATCTTTACTATATTATCTATTAAGCAGGCTAATATATAAATCCCTCTATTATTAAAGCGTTCTAACCTACGACTTAGGGCTAAGACTTAGTGTTTTCCGCTTCTATATCTAACTCTACTACTATTACTACGTCATCGTCTTATACGGTAGCGGCGCGTAGTAACGTATTTAGTGTTTAGAGTATTAAGTTAAGTGTTAAGTAGCAGTTATTAATAATAATAATAATAATAATTCATTGCTTAACGTCTAATTTGGATCCCTATTAGGCCTACGCGGACTACTCCTTATTTACATATAGGGAGAAAACTCTATTTAAGAAAAATAAGAAAACCCCGTAATCTATCTCCCCGCCTTTTAGGACTTGCCTACTTAGCGCCTATAAGTTGCCTATAGTGCTCTACTACCTTATTATTTAACCTCCTTAGGAACCACTACTGCTATAATAAGCCTACGGACGCGCTAGTATTACAAACTATTACTCTACTACTATAGAGTTACTAGGGGGCACCTACTGCTCGCCCCCTTGCCTTTTATTACTATTTCCCTTATAACCCGGAACTAATTTAGCACATTTTAACTAATAAGCCACTAGGTAACCGCCTTAAGGCCTTTTTATATTAAGAGCAGTGTATTATAGTTCTCTATACCAGCTACTAAAAGCATTATTTCTTAATTAGTGTGTAGGGGGCATAGCAGTATTACATGTTTTAGTGTCTGTCTTAGCTAGCCACATTCGCATCTTAGGCTACCTACTAGGACACCCACCCAGTAAAGCCAATCTTTTAGTCCTATTATTCCTATTCTTAAGAGTATTGCTATTATATTTTCTGCCTTTGTTAGGCCTTCTCGGAGCCCTTAGGTATTTACCCCCCATGGCGTTAACTATACTATAGCTTAGGTTTATCTTACCTAAGTTAGCCTCTATACCTTTAACTCCTATTTACCTCTCTAGTGTTAATCTAACTAGTATTATATTACGGTAAATAGTTTCCTAGCATTCTTGCGTATTCTACTTTAGCTCCTTTCTCTATCTTACTATTATCTTTACTAACCTCTTACGCGTCTCCTTTTCTCCTCTATATAGGCCTAGGCCCTAAAGCGGCACTATTCTTCTTCTGCTTTCTTTACCTGTTTCTCTAATATCTCTTCCCTACTTTAGAGTTATTGGTTTNTTCTNCTATAGGGCACCCTANGNTCCCTCTATAGTTTACTTAGGCGTNTCTTAATATACTTTATAATATTAGAGTTACGTTTATTTTATATCCTTTATATTGTAGCGGCTTTAATATATAACTATAGGGGGGGAATATTAGATTCCTTNTTAAGTAGTACTATAGCCGTTCGCTTATACCCGCCTATAATACTCTAAAGGTAGGCAGTCTAGACCTTTTAAAGTAGTTTAAGGAGTAATTTAGGGGGGCCCTTTTTAGTTTCTCTAATGGCCTAAATACTAGATCTATATATTATAGTTGGCCAGATAACTACTATATATAGTAGGCGTGACCTCTAGAAGTATAGACCCTATATAGAGTTAACAATCCTAGATAAAGCGATAAACTATACTTAGCCTTTACGGGCCGCTTACGCCGCATATACGCTCCACCGGAGCTTACTGTCTACCCATACTTCTAATACCCTTAGGCCCTAAACTGGTTAACCCCTAAAGCCTTAAATACAAATTATATACTAGAGATCTACAGATTAGTTGCGTTTTCTTATAAAATGGATTAGCTGGTATTTCTCTAGTAAGAATTAGACTCTATAACGTTTTGCCTATTCTATATAAGTATTATAGGCTTTCTCTAGTGTTCTGCAATTCTCTACGGCTATTGGCCCGTATATAATTAGGTTTGTATTATTAATAAAGCTTATCCCCTAGGTCGCCCCTTCCTTAAAGGAGTCAAGTAGGTTGCTTATAAAGAAAAGGAAGAGTATAGGCGAGAGGGGTAATCCTTATAGTATTCCTATTACAACTACAATAGGGGGGCTCTAGTATCCGCTAAAGACTAGTAAAGTTTCTTTCTAGCCTATAAACCCTTAGATAAATTATATAATCCATTCTAGAAAGCCCTTTACCCTAAGGATATACAGGAGACGCTTATAGGGTACATTGTTGTAGGCACCACTAATATCTAGGCTAAGCATTAATACTATAAAGTCCTTTCGTATCGCCCATGTAGATTTAATGGTGGTAGCGAGTAGCGTAAGTGCTAATAGTGTTAAGCGGTTCTTTCTTGCCCCTATTTAGCTTTATAGTAGTAGGGTGTATTCCTCTACCATATCTGCTATATATTCCGCTATTACCCTTTCTAAGATCTTGCTAAGGGTGTTTTCTAAGGCAATAGGGCGGTAGCTTTCTAGGATTGAGTAATCTGCTTTACCTTCTTTTTATAAGATAACCGTCGTTATAGATCTTCTAAGTCGCGGGTAGTAGCCTATAGCAAAGCATACTCTAGCTACATTTGTAAGTTAAGGTGCTATAAGTGGCCCATAGGTTTTTAGGGCCTTATTTAGAATCCCATCTAGTCCTAATACTATATTATTTAAAAGGCGGCTAATAGTTCTAGCCATTTCCTCTATTATTATATCGCTGTCAACCTATAGGCGAGTTACCAGTGTTTTGCCTGTAATATCACTAAGGTCTACTAGAGCCGGTTAGGGGAAGAACCTTTCTATAAGGATCTTTACCTTCTTATTATTGTCGTTTATAGCCTATAATTCTCCTACTCTTTATAGGGGTAGTAAGTATAGGTCTTCTACTAGGCGCCCTACCTTTTTCTTTACCCATTTTACTATAGCTTAAAGGCCCTTATTATAGGGGAGGCTCGGGTTAAAAGTGTACTTATTTATAAACCGTCTCTAGTTATTCCTTACTTCTTTTTTTAGGGTATTCTTTAGCTAGTTTCTTATATCTTTATATTATCTCTTATCTTTAGGGTTATAGCTACTTATATATTTCCTTCTTACTTATCATTAGCTGGCAACTAGAACTGCGCATTATATAGACCATATATGTCGCGTGTAGGGGCCCGGTTTTAAGATCGGGTAGTACTCTTCTAGCCTATTTTTAATCGCTGCCTAGATCCTTTCTAGTCTTCGGTCAATTTCCTTAGGGGTGGCCAATAAGCCTCGCTTATTTAGTATTGGGTGGATTTCTTCTAGGTTTTAGAGTTATTATTTAACTACATTAAGGAAACTGTCTATCTTAAGCTTCCTTATTACATATCTTTTTCTATTTAGTTATGCTTTAGTATCTAGGTCTAGCTATATCTAGATAGAGATATAGTCTAGGGTAAGTACCTATTCTTCTTTAGGGTTACACCTTTTAAGTCTCTAGTATAGGCCTTCGTCTATAAATATAAGGTCAATTATACTTCTAGCGGTGCCTTATTACTATATAATTGCTCCTAGGGGGGTAGCTAGCTTAAGGCCCTAGATATCCATAGCTCTTAGTAGGCACTCTAACTATTAATCTATAGTAATATAGATACCCCCCTACCGTGGGTAGTAGAGGTTTATGTCTCCTAGTAAAATAGACTCTATACCTTTGGTTTCTAGTAAGCTTATTACTAATATAATATTCTCTATTTATAGGACCCCTTTGACCCTAGGGTTATATATATTAATAATTTATACCAGTCCCCTATATATTTAGATTATTATAACTGCAATATCTAGGTTAACTGCCTACTATAACTATAAGGATAGGCTAATAGCCTTGCTAATTATAAAGCACATGCGTATAGCTACTTTTAGTTCATATAGGAGCTAGAATCCTTAGGGGTAGTATATCGATTATATAAAGGTATTATAATACGGTTCTTATATAGTAAGGATATAGTATTTCTCTAGGTCTAGACTGTCTAGTAGGGGCCTTACAAGGTAGTGGTTTATATTACCGCAGTTATACTATATAATGGATAGGTAGCAGACCCCCGGCAAGGGTCCTTTAACTCTCCTTCGTTCCTCGCTTCTTCTATTTCCACTTTCTCTAGGATATTTAAAGCTTCTATCTCTTATATCTATACCCTAGTTACTACTTATTTTATATAGAGCTTTCTATTCCCATATCTTATGTTCCTATTAGCGCTTCTATATCTAAATCTATTATTATTACCGGTTCTTCCCCTATTCTTACTAGTTAGCTATATGCCCTTTATAGGTCGGCTACGAATATTATATTTACCGCATTAAGTCTAATTCTTAATTATCCTAGTCTTAAGCCTACTATCGCTGTCCATAGGGGTCTTCCTATAGGGCGTCCTCTCCCTTATATCCCCTATAACCCTTATATCCCTAATTAGTCTAGTGATATTATATAGTATCGCTTCTAGCCCGTTAAGGCTTAGGATAGCTAGCCTAGCCCTCTAGTATTAAAGGTAGGAAACGCTAGGAAGGCGCCTACATCCCCCTAGCTTATCGCCTATTATTTCTATTTATATAATCTAGCGTGCAGTTATTCCTGTAGCTGTTAAGCCCTTACCTTCCGTCTCCTATATTTAATACAGTCTTCTTTCTTTTACGCCTTATATATACTTTGGTAGCAGTTTACGCATTTTATTTAGTCTTAATTTAAGCAATATCTTATATTATAGGGGCCTGTATAGTGGCCGCAGCATACCTATACTGCGTATATAGATTAGGTGTATCCCTATTATATATAGCAATAGCATTATTCTAGGCGTAATCTATAGTTATAGAGCCTTGTGTTATATATAAGGCCATTTATAATTATTCCTTTTTAAATAAGGAGTTTTTGCATTCCTGGTATATATATACTAACGATAAGGGAGCCATATATTTATCTAGTGTCTCCCTAGCGAGTCTCTAGCGACCCTTATATCCTCTCGTTGTTCTTATTATATACTTAGTTTGCATTTTCCTATTAAAGCCATTAGATTTGGGTGATTTTGAGTCCTAGTATAAGGCGTTCCGTTTATCTTACTATCTCCTATATAATTACTATATTGTCCGCCTAGCGTCCCTTTTCTACCCTAAGGCTTATAGGAACCGCTAGGACCTTAACTAGGTAATCCTTACGGAGTACTTTTATATTAATACGTTCTCCTAGCCTATCCCCTGCCCTTACGGCTCATTCCTTTACCTATTAGTCCTTTAGGGCAGGTAGTTATATATTAGCTAGTAATATAGTAAAGTTTAACATACCTGCTTATCTAGGCCTCTACCCCAGTTTTCTAGTGCTTTGGTCCCAAACTATAAGCAGTTAGCTACCACCACTAATTATAGGGAATTTCACCAGTTCTTTTGGATATCTTATAACAGTATTACCTAAGTACCAGTCTACCCCCCAGTAGTCTATATAAGAGTTTCCTCCTAAAGTTAGTACGCTTTTACACAGCTTAGGAGCCTTCTATAGCCTCTAGTTTTACGCCTTCTTTATTATTTCTGTTGGCGCGGGCATAAGCTGCCGTTTCTAGGGGTCGTAACTTCCATCTTCGCGCCTACTAACGTAATCCTATAGAGGCGTCATAGCTGCATCCTATAATATAGTTAGGTACACCTTCTATAGACAAGGCCGAGCTACTGCCTCTCCCGCCTAAGTAACTCCTGTTTACTCCTTAAGTATATCTTACCGGCGAGCCGCCCTAGAGGTAAATGGTTTTATCTATTAATATACTAACACGCGCATCCATTCTCTTAAACCACGTAGTAGTCTCTCTGGCTAAGGTGTAATCCTACCTACTTACTAGGTGCACTAAAGGTCAGAGCCTAGTTAAGGGATAAGGTCCTTAGAGCCAGTAGTGGCTACTATATACTACGCCCTATAGGAAGCCAGTAGTAATATAGGGGCGTAATACCCTATATACTACTAGTTCCCGTTTCGCGTTACCTATAAGAGTCTCCTTATAATAGGCCAACTATATCTTATAGGAGGGGGGCTATAGAGACTAGGTCCCGCACTAGGCGACCTACTCTCCCCCCTCCTACTAACTAAGCTTATGTCCCCCCTTTTTATAAGCTAGCCTATATCTCTAACTATTAAGTCCTTATCTGACTGGCCTATATTTCCCTTATAGCCTCCCCTATATATATATATTAGGTTATATATACCACGCCTATTAAGACCCTCCTATAAGTCGCCTTATATATATATATATTAGGTTGCGTATACTACGCCTATTAAGACCCTCCTATAAGTTGCCTATAAGTTAACTATAAGTCAACTGTAAGTCGACTGTAAGTCAAACGCCATAGGGCCGTTAAAGCTGGCCTGTGTTTCCGCTGCCTAGAGCTTTACCTATATTTCTACCTTATTAAGCCGTCTAGTCGCCGTCCGGTCGCCATTACGTTGCCATCACGTCGCTAGCGCGTCGCCGTCGTCCAGGTCGCGCGCACTATGCCTATTAAGACCCTCTTTTAAGTTACCTAGGTGTACTGGATACTAAATAGGCCCTTATAAAGGAGCCTTAATAAGTTCTCTAGGCAGGGCCTTAATAAGTTCTTCGTGGTGGCCTTAGGGCCTTAATAAGTTTTGTATAAAGTATCTGTAACGCGTTAACCTTAACAAGTTCTTATAAAAAGAGGTTCCCTACGCCCTTGCCGTATCCTCTCGGTCTTAGAGCTAGTGTAAGCCTAAGGGTGTCCTGTTGTACGCCTAGGGCGTATTTATATCAACTAGCTAAATAAGGCCAGTTTTGGGCCTAGCTGCAAGCCAGGTAGTTATATGTTAGGCGGTTTTCATATCCCAGTTTCCCTTAATGGCCCCCCTAGATGGTATGGCAGGAGCCCTAAGTAGGGGCAATAGGACTCCTAGTGTTGTTAAGGGCGATATACGCGTCGCAGGCTTAACACTACAGAGTCGCAACACTAGCGCGCTGCGCGCGCTATAACGGCTCTCCTCTATCGCCTCTATACTTAGCCATTATAAGGAATAATTTCCTGATAATGTTTCTACCCGCGGCGACGTGGACGCGTGTAGTAGGGCTTTGCGGGTAAGTAGCAGTTATTAAACCTAGCTATTAGGTAGTTTTGGTTTTTGTAATAACAGCCTTCTTAACGGTATTTATAGCAGCGTCCTAGTTTCTAAAGTAGCTTACGCTCTCTATTTAGGAGTTTTTATAAAAAGGTTAGTATAGAGAGGTTAATATTAGCTCTAGTGGTATTTAAGGTAGTGGGTATTAGTAGCTTAGTATATATAGGTTTAGGAGGCTTAGAGGGCTTTTATAGGGAGGTCTTTAAGTAAAGGTTAATAGTAGTAATCTAATTTAGTTGTCGTTTAATTTTCTATAGGGCTACTACTATATTATAAATATTGTTATAGTTATAACTAGCGGCTGCGTAACTAAGGCGATAAGTGACTTTTTTAAAGAGATCTTCCTAGTCTTTAGTATTGTCTTAGGTAAGGACTTTAGTATATTCCTAAAATTTAATATAGAACTTATTAAATAATTGATTAGGGCTTATCTTTAGGGCACGTAGTTTAGCTCGGCTAGTGGCTATTAGGTTGTAGTCGCGGTACATTAGGTTGTAGTCGCGGTATATTAGGTTGTAGTTACGGTATATTAGGTTAAGATTATTAAGGACTTTTTAATAGGACTACTACTTCTAGGAGCTATTAGTCTCCTATTAGGCAAAGAGTCTATTAAATAGTATACCCTTTATTCGCCTAATAATATAGCTAATCTTAATGTCTTCTATAGGAAAAAGGTAGGCGCTTTAAGTTAGTTTCTTGCGGATTTACATCTTCTAATAGCTGTATTCCTTATAGTCTCCTTTAAGGACTAGGGGATTAGAATAGCGTATATTAGACCCTACGGTAATAGCTTAGGTTTAATCATTATAGCTTTTGTTATTGTCGCTATAGTAGGGGTTCCTATTAGGTAAAACTATTTGGTACTAACCCTTTATTAAGTGTTAAGTGGGTAAAATTACTAGGGGCGTAAAGATTTAGGTGGCGTTATATACAGTAAAGAGGTATCTGGCGTTATTATAAATATGCTTATTAAGTTAAGATTATAGGTATTTAATTATACCCTCTTTTTTAGTAACCGTAGTAATAAGTATTATCTTAGCCTTCTTTAACCGTTAGACGTCGCGTTTAAACATATAGAGGTCATCTTTAGTCTCTTAGCGCCTATTATTAGTAAGCGCCTTATAAGCTTATAGGTCTTAGATAATATCGCGATCTTAGGTAGTATATATCTTAGCTTGTATAAGCTTTAGGTAGTAGTTCTATAAAAGGCAGTAGTATTTATTGGGTTCTTATACTGCTATTTTTATAAATATTTCGGCGTCTTATATTTCGATCTTAATAGGTAATAGCCCTTCCGCTTACTTATCTGTAGTTATATAGTTAATAAAAGATAAAACATTATTAGTATCCCCCTTATTAAGGTCGTTGTAATCTTTTAAGCTACTAGGCTTCCCCTTAGGGGTTAAGGCTAGGGTTAATAAATTAAATTCTCCTAGAATTAATTAGCGTTGTAGGTTAAATGTAGGTATTAAATTATTCTTTAGGTTTAATATAGTAGCTAGTAGAGAATATTATCTTACTATTATAGGTTCTTTAGAAGTATAAAGTAAAATAACTTATAGGCATGCTATTTCTAGCAGTGCCTATAGTATTATAAAGACGTAGAATTAGTTATAGGCTAAGCGTTAGTAATAAAAAGGCGTAATATAATGTTATAGGACGGAGGTAGTGGCTATAGAACGTATATATTCGAGGAGTTTATAAGACGTTACGCGATTAATCGTAAGGGTTGAGGGCGTAAGGAGGTGATATACCTACGTGTAGCTGACGTAAGCTGTATATAAGGTGTACGTGAGAGCACGGGGCTCTCCTATAGAGGCCCCTGCGGTCGGGTTCTATAATACCCTATCTCTATTTAAGTGGTTTTATTATTATTAGCAGATTAATATAAGGCTGGTCTTATTATATTAATAAGGTAAGTTGTGCTAATAAGGTAGGCTATACTAATAAGGTGGGATGTTTTAATAAGATGTGTAGTATAGTTAGTAAGGTTAATATTAGGGTTTTAGTAGTACTAGTACTAGTATTAATACTAGCAAAGTTGGTCTTAAAAAGGTATTTAATTTGTCCTAAATTGAGCTCTCCTCCTACCGCGATATAGTCTTTAACTTTAGAATCTATTTATTCTATAAGTTCTTCTTCTTATAAGGTGTTAAAGAGAGCTTCTAGTATTATAGTATTTCTATACTTCTTAACCTATACACTATAAACTTAGAGGAATTATTAAAGGTTGTAAATAGTGATCTGGTTATAGTCTTTAAAGGTTTATACTGTAAAGGTATTAAAGTCTTCGCGGTAGGTTTCCTATAGGTTATTGTCCTTAAGCTTATATACTTTATACTTAAGGAGCTTAAACTCTATAAATTCTTTAATCTCCTTTTTATTAACATTATTAGATTATATATTAATTCCCTCACTCTATCTATCTTATCCTTTATTAATTTATACCCTAATATCTAATATATTAATTCTTGTAACTCTTATTAAGTTCGATTTTAGGTTCTAAATAAAAACGCGTAATAGATACGAACTAAGAGTTCCTTATTTTATTAAATTTAATTTTAGATTCTAAACGCGTAGTAGACGCGAACTAATTAAAATGCGTAATAGACGCGAATTAAGGGCCTATATTAGATAGGGGTCGGTTCCTTAAATACCTAGGGACTATATATAAAGAATTAAGGGCCTCTCTTACGAGATAGGGTTAGTTTTTTAGGTACACGTCAATTAATACTCCTTAGTAAGTAATTTAGTAAATGTGCGTAATAGACGCGAATTAAGGGCCTATACTAGATAGGGGTTAACTCTTTAAATACTTAAGGACTATATATAAAGAATTTAGGGCCTCTCTTATAAGATAGGGTTGGTTCTTTAAATATACGTTAACCGATACTCCTTAGTAAGCGTTCTTAATAGGTTACCTCTAGTTAAAAAGGGACTGTTTAAGTTCGCCTCTCTTTATAGGTGGTACGTCTCCTAATCTATAATCACTAATTAGTATTAGTATTACTTCTAGTAATACATACTACTATTATAATAGTGTTAGGGTAGTAACTAATTTAATTAATACTTAATTGATTCTCCTATTCTATAGGTAGAATTTAGTAGAATTTTTAAGCTTACTTAACTCACGTAATTAACCCCTTTTAACTCGCGTTTATAAGTAAACTGCCGTAAATTGCCCTAGATTGCCGTCACGTGATAGTAATTTACGGTCACATAACTAGAAAGACGCAACCTTGATTAGATAATAAGTAAGAAGTTTATTCTATATTAAAAATCTAGTAAGAGGTTAGATAAGAGCAGGAAGGAGGAGTCTAGTAGTAACTCTTTAGATAATAGGGAGTCTAATAGTAACTCTTTAGATAATAGGAAGTCTAGTAATAACTCTTTAGATAATAAAAACTCTTGCTAATATATAAGGAAGAAGTTAAGCTACCTCTATACACACCTAAATAGAAAGAAGTTAAGCTATTTCTGCATACACCTAAATAGGAAAAATTGACTACTAATTAACTAAAAAGGAATACTATTTAATACTAGAGCCGAAACATATATTACTAAATCAATTAATAACTTTAATATTAGTACATATGTACGAGCATCTCTGCTATCAATTAACACAGTAAGTAGAGAAGCTACGCCGCTTAGCTTTAGCAAGAGAACGATTATCTACGCTACAGATACAGAAGGAGAGACACATACGCTAAATTTTAGTAAGGTGCAATATTTAATAAACTATGGCATTAATACCTTTAGAATAAGAAAGCTCCTAGGTAGGGGTAATATTTAAATCGAAGATAGAAACCTTATAGTTAATAAAGAAGGCCTTAGTATATTCCGATTTGATAAGAATATAATAATTATTAAAGCACCCGTTAAAAACAGGATCGTATAATCCTCAAAAGTTAGATTTAACAAAGGAGGGCTAAACCCAAAGTCACTACCTAAGGAAGACAATACTAATATTTCAATCTCAATATAAGCTGGAAATAGAGGTAAGGATACTAAGAATCTTAACCAGAAGGATCGACAGAACAGCGATTTGATTTATTAGAGAGTTCCTAACTTACCTACTATTAAGAGGCAGCCCCGATCAGTATTTAAAAAGGCTATTATACTAGAGCTTTAAATTAATAAGGATTTGGAGTAACTAGATGTTAATTCTAATATCAAACCTAAATCGGAACACAATATCGAATCGATGCCTAAAATTAGCGAGAAACGACAGCTAAGATTAAAAGGTCAACCTTAGGGCTTAAAGAATAGAGTCTATATACCAAACCCTAAATTTAATAGGGAGACTCGGTAGGCTACTTAATAATTAAAGCTAAAATTAAATTCCAATTCTAAATCGAATATAGCTTTCTACGCTGCATATACAGCTAGCCTAGCGTTATTAAACTATAACGATCTTAAAACAATTAAGGAAGTAAAGACGAGACCTAATTGGCTAGAATAAAAGAAGGCTATTAAGAAGGAGTATTAAGGCTTAATCTATAAGGGAATATAGAGGCTACTAAAGAAGCTTTTAAAAGCCCTATATGGTATAAAGTAGGCACCTTAACTTTAGCAGAAGGAATTAGCCTCTACACTTTAGCAATTGGGGTTTAAAGCGTGTACTAGCGACTAATTAATTAAACTTAATTAGAGTATTAAGTTAGTTAAATATAAAGGGGTGTATTAGTTGTTGTCTATAACTAACTAGTTATAAGCTAGTTACGTATAGTAGTTATATAAGCTAGGCGAGTATAAAATCTACTAGAATCTACCTATAGAATAGATTAATCAATTAACGACAACAATCTTATCTATATATCTTAATATACGTATCTAATTCCTTTTATACCTCCGCTATAGCTCGTTAAATACTAGCTTTAACAACTATTTAAATTAGAATTTAAAGTTAGCGACAGTAGCCTATATAGGCTTATTGATTACTAAGTAATTATAGTTATATAAAATAGTTATACCTAAAGACTACTTAGCCCCTCCTAGTAGTCTAGTAGATATTATCTTTTATATTATTACTAAATAGCTCTCTATATATAACACCTATAGGCTTTACCTATACTTTATTATTTATATAAATACTTACCTACTAAAAAAGTGCCTACTAATTTACTTTATAGCCGAACTCCCTTACTAATATAAATAAAAGGGCTTTAAACTTCTCTATATATAAACTTCCCTATATATAGGTAATATAGAGGCGTAGTGGCGTTACTACTACTTTAATAGGTGGAAAGACAGCTTGATTAGATTATAATTAGGTAAATAGGGGGGAGGTATAGAAGAAAGACGTTAAACTTATTATAAGCTTTACGGACGCCTTAAATATAATTATATAAAGCTCTATAGAGTCTAAATTTATACCTATTACGACGTAATATATATAGTAGTTATCTATTACTATAACTAATTAGGGCCCTAAAAAAGGTATATACTAAGAAAGAACTACCTCCCTAAGCTATTATAGGAATATATTGCTAGTAACTAAAGCTTAAATAATAAGCGTCCTATTAAGATAGCCCGTAATAATAAGCGCCGGTAGTATACTCTAGTGGGTACTACGCCTAAGTAGCTATACGTTAATTATTAATAGGTCTTTTAGTATAAAGTCATACTTCCTTAATAAGGTCATTTTATTTATAGCGCTTTTATCTATATATACTAGCTAGTCTTTAATAAAGGCTACTAAATTAAAATAGTGCTATAAGCGCCTTCCTTTATTGCGCTAGCTAATAATTTACTAAGTAACCTTTTAGGTAAACTCTTTATACTTAATTATATAATAAATAGTTAATTATAATATCTATATATTATAATTTATGGGGGTCTAATATCGTATTTCGTTAAAATAGTAGGTAGGCGCCTATATAAATAACTCTATAATATTGTCTTTTATAGTAAGTATAATTAATTAAAGTCTATTAATATAAGGGATATTTTATCCCTTACTCGGCTATATTACCTAAGGGCTCTTAGGGGTAGGCTAAGGCCTAGCCGAAGGCTAGGCTTAACACCTCCTTATAAGCTACTTGGGTTTATAGCCCTCCTATCCTCCTTATCGGTTCGTCTCTATATAAGGCTTATGCCTACTTTTTACTATATCGTCCTCTTTTCTATCAACTCTCCTATAACTTATACTCGGCTTACCTACTCTCTACTATATACTTAGGCAATAGCCTAATAATTAAATAGTTAAGACCCTATATATAGAATTGGATAAATAGCTCTATACTCTTTAGATTTTTAACTAATAAGTAAATAGTATATTAAATGACTTCTAGGTACCTTATAAGGATATTCTTAGTAAATATAAAACTAAAGTAGTCGCTTTTAATACTAGTGACAATATAGGTAAGAGCTTATAGTAGTATAATTATAAGCTTTGCAGTATAAGGAATTAAATAAACGACTTAATTGTAAATCTATAAAAATTAAGTAGTATATATATATAAAGAAGGTATAGGTAATAAAATAAAAGGGTAGACTAATATGTAGTCGAAATAGGGTAATATAAGATATATAAGATATATAAGGTATATAAGGTATATAAGGGTAGTGCTAATGCAGGCTTAAAGGCTGTAACCTTATATCTTTAGCATAGTCTAAGTAGTTGGTTACACACCCCCCTAGATTTAACAGTGTAGTTAAAGCTGTAGAACATAAAAATAAAGGTAGAGACTATACCAAAATAAGAAACTTGGATACGATTTAGGAGTAGCAAAGGGGTAGGGCAATTATAACAGTATATTGCGAATATTGCGAATATCGCGAAGCGGATATTACGGATATTGCTATTTGCCAGATGGAATAGAAATTTGATGTTAATTATCCACCAAATTTAATTGCTTTATCCATGCTTTATACTTTTGACGGGGTAGGACCTTAGTAAGGTCGTTAGTAGGTATCTTGTCTATTAGGACCTATTAAATATTAATCTTTTTATCTTGGACTTCCTGTCTAAGCTAGTGCTAATATACGTCAATATGTCGAAGCTTAGTGTCCAGTTTTGGTGTATCTTGTCTTAGCAGGCGGATAGTCTGCATATTGTCGCATAGTAAGGTAAATTCGCGCTCTATATTGAAGCCAATTGCCTTAAAGAATCGTTACCACCAGATAATCTTAACAGCAGCAGTAGACAGGGAGAGAAGCTCCGCTTTGGTAGTTAAGCGAGTTACTAATTACTATAGGGTTGCTTTCTAATTAATTAGGCCTCCGAATAGAATAAATAGGTATCCTTAAGAGCTCTATCTAGTCTCCTTATAGTCTATAAATACTGCATTAAATGCTCTATAAAAGGTAACATCTTCTCCTTTAGGGTTTTTAAAGTAGATATAGGCTCTAAATACTTCGCCAGAGTATTTAATAGCTGTAGATTTTGTTCTAAGACAGTAGGCAATAGCTTAGTTTGCCGCGTTAAGGTGTCTTTAATTTGGATTAGTAAGAAATTCGGCCAGCTTAAAATGCGTCTTAGTAATATTAGGTCTTCTAAATATAGCGAGGTATATAAGAGAACCAACCCGCTACTAGTAGGCTAGTGTCCTTTAAGGGTTCGTCTGCTAGTCGGACGGAATTAGTTCGTTAGGTAGTAGTGTTTTAGGAAACCTTTCTAGTCGGATATTAAATTGACTGGCTATCTTTTCAATATAGGAATCTTGGCAGAGCCAGAGCTTTTGACTTAGTTAATCTTATTTAATCTAAATTCCTAGGAACTACTATAGGTCTCTTAGTACACGGATCTTGTATTAGTACAGCAATTTTACTTTAAATTCTTTAAGTCTTAAAAGGTCCTTCTTAGTAAATAGGACGGCAATATTATCTACATAGAAAAAGACAATAAGTCGTCCGTCGGTAAATAGGTAGTTAGTGCCTAGTACTAGTTCTAATCCGAATTTAGCCAGTATATTGGTAAGTTCTTTATACTAAAGTAGTGGTGAGATTTTTAATCTATATAGCGCTATAAGTAGCTTTAGGATATATCCGTTTTAATTAAATCCTTCTAGGTAGTAGTAGTAGATTGGTTTACTAAGCTTAGCGTTTATAAATACGTTTACAGCGTCATACTGTCGAATTTCTAGGTCGAATGCGGCTGCTATAGCCATAAGAGCACGGAATATTTAAGCAGCTAGGGTTGCTATATAGGTCTCTTCTTTAGTAATCTATAGATCTCCGCGGACGTATAGTCTAACTTTAAGCTTTTATAGGTAGCCGTCGCTATTAAGCTTATATTTAAAGACCTATTTTAGTAAAAGGATCTGCTCGTTGCCTGCTTTTACTTTTAGTACAGTCTTAAATATACCTTAGCGTTTTAAGTCATTATATTCTTTTTCTATAGCCTTTTAGAAGCTAGTAGTTAATAGATACTTTTTTAGATCTTTAAGATTCTTTAGTTTAGGAGGTAGATTATTATAATATAGAGATAAGGATAAGGATCTAGTTTGGCTGACGTCCTTTACTAGTCCTATAGCAAATTTAGCGTAGTAACCAAATAGGGTAGATAGATTGGCTAGTGCTATCGTATACGCTTAACGTTAAATTCGTTTTAATCCTTTTAGTAGGATAAGGTCGGTAGAAGGTTTAGCTGAGACTTTATTAGCTTATAGAGCTATATTAATTACTCTATTAGATAGTTCTAGGAAGCTTAGCTAAGTAGGGATTGCTTTAATTATATCTAGGATATCATCTTAAAGTCCTTATAGTAAGGTGTTCGATTCTAGTAAATCTAGAGATACTGTTCTACTAGGAGTCGGTAACTATTTAATATCCTTTATATAAGGCTCTACCGCATCGTTTAATTTAGGTATAGTCGTTTGTTCTATATTTAAGGTAGGTCTATATAGGATAGATTTATCCTTAAACTTATCCTTATAGAGAGGTTCTAGTAGACTAATCGTCTAGATAGTATCCTCTAATACTTCCCTTAGTAGGTAGTCGATATTTTAACCCTTAGGGTTATAAAACGAGGTCTTATTAAATCTAATATCTTTAGTTTAAATAACCTTGCAGAGACTTAGAATCCAGATTTAATAGATATTAGTTAAATTGTAGCCGACTAGGTGTCTAATTAATATATAAGGAGCTAGTTTATCTCCCCTTTTAATTTATTTATCTAGTGTATAGGTTTTGTAACTATATACATATATATAGGTAAGTAATGGCGGCTTGCCGTAGGCGATCTCGTACGGAGTTTTCTACCCTAGTTACTTATTTAGGGTTTGATTAAGTGCGTATCTAGCGGTAAGAAACGCCTCTAGTCCTAAAGATGGGGGTAAGGAAGCTTCTAGCTGCGTAGCCCTTAATCGTTCTATAAGGGTTTGTCTAGATTATTTAGCTCCGCTATTTTGTTCTTCTATATACGGGGCTCGGCATTTAAAAGTAATGCCTTTGTCTACGCACCATATATATAAGGTATCTCCTATTTATCTAAAAGCTCGTTTATTATCGCTCTAAAAAAAGACAACGTCTTAGTAGAATCGTATTTTAATTAAACGGTAGGTCTTACGGATAGTAGGTAAAACAGTAATTTTGTCCTTATTCTTAGCGGTAAATATAAAATTAAATTTGGAATACGTGTAATAGAAGTACATTATATATTTATTGCCGTTATACCCTAGTTCTCTAAGGGTAATAATATTAAATACTACCCGCTTAAATGGTCAAGTGGCTAGAAATTTATATTCTCGTCTTTAAGAGATATGCTATATATACTTTAATATTAAGCAAACTTTACACTTAATTTTAAGCGGTGCTCGTTTAGTAGTTAATTCGGTTAGCTCTACGC
Source organism: Cenococcum geophilum 1.58 (assembly GCF_001692895.1). Lineage (NCBI taxonomy): Eukaryota > Fungi > Ascomycota > Dothideomycetes > Gloniales > Gloniaceae > Cenococcum > Cenococcum geophilum. The sequence goes on from NW_027137629.1 coordinate 186,703, forward strand.
TATTAACATGCTTAGGAAGCTACTTAATAGCATTAGGTCCTATATAGCTAAGTATTTTATGCCATTTTATAGCTATAGCTCCAACTAGTTTATGGGCCATTCGGCTAGGCTAATATCATCTTTTTAAAGTTAAGAATGTTAATTAAGTTAAATCTAGGGTATTTATAGGCTCTCTATACATTAGTGCCTAGTGCCCCCCTAGTCGTCTTATATAGTATACTATTTTGCTAGTTACTAGACAGTATAGTAGGTTTCGTCCTAAGTCGAAATAGATATCGTTATTAGTAGCTCTTAATAGTGCTACAATATTTATAAAAAAGGTAGGTGCTAGTACTATATAGGATAGCTTTAATTCTAACTTCCTAGTAGGTGTATTAATAGTAATAGTTACTGTTCTATAAGCTTATATTTTTTTTAAATTTCCGCTAACAATTAGGTAGTCGTCTTCTACTACTAGGTAGGAGAAGGTAAAGTCTTCTTTATTATTATAGACATGGGTATCTACACTAGGGTTAAGTATCTAGGTATTCTAAAGTTTAAATGGAATTTAACCGGTACTAAATACAGCAGTATAGCTAGTTAGTATCTTAGAAGGTAGGGTTTTAGAATTAAAATCAATTGTAGATTCTACGTCCTTTTAATTGTTCTCCTTTGCTTCCTATTTTTCTTTTTAAATTTGGTTAACCGCGCGTTTAATTAAAGGTATAGATAAGATTATTTTATCTACTTTCTTTTAGATATCTACCCTTAGTCTCCATCCTTAAGGGCGCTTATACTTAATAATGTAATAGTAATCATTAAATCGATATACGAGACCGTATATATATTTCTTATGCTATTTTAAATTTAAATTTAAATTGCTATTAGAATTAATGTTAGAATTTAAATCTAAATTTAAGTTGCCTTAAAGAGTTGTAAAGGCTAAGTTATTAGTAGGGGTAGTAGAGGATCCTGCTTGCTGCATGCGATAGTACTCCTTAAATTCCTTAATAAGATCAATAATAGATAATGCGGCTTCGTCCTTACGTTCCTTATAAATAAGGTCTACTTCTAGGGCTCCTATAAAACTAGAAGAAATAGGTTTAATTACTTAAACAAAATTATAGTATAGCCTAAATCCCTATATATCTAGTAGCTTTAATTACTCCGTAAGCTTATAGACGTTCCGCTAGTTATTTAACTATTTATTAATACTCTGCTTTTTATTATAGGCTTTTAAAGCTATATACTAATTAAGGACATCTCGTTTTTAACCTAAGGTAGTAGGGGCTAGTATAGTCTTAAGTGCCTAAAGCCGTTTGTGTACTGTATTGAGGTCGTTAATAAGTAAAAGGTAGGCTACTAATATAGTGCGAACGATATAGTTACTAATATCGTTTATAGCCCGTTTTTGCTTCTCGTATATATAAAGATCGTCTTTATATTTAGCATAGAGCTAGTTATAAGCGGTTAGCTAACTTAGGTCTAGCTTTGCTATTAATATAGCTGTAGGTAGTATATCCCTTAGTATAGAACGACTTAGTTATTTTAGCTTTAGACGCTCGCCTTTTTTAGATAGGTTAATATACTCCTATACCTTATTAGTTATAGCTATATCTTAGATAATAAAGAACTACTATATCTAATTAGAAGGCTAGTTAAGGATAAGGTTAACTTTTAATTTATTAATAGTCGTTATTTTTAAGATTTTAATAGGTCAGGTAGGGTTTAATTGGCGTCTTAGTAGAACCTTATTTTAACGTTCTAAACTCTTAATTTAATTCGTTAGTTTGTTTGTCGGTTAGGTACGTACGTTAACTAGGGTTAATTGTCTGTTTGTTTAATAGATAAAGAAGCTTAAGACACTTATAAAGGTAATAAAAGTAGTGACTTCTTAAATAAGGTAGTAGATTAATTGCTTAGTAAGCGCTAAATATATAGATTAGATATAGTACGGTAGGCAGGCCGGGCTTATAACTATAAGCTTTATAGTGCGAGGAATTAAATAAACGACTTAATTGTAAATTTATAAAAATTAAGTAGTATATATATATAAAGAAGGTATAGGTAATAAAATAAAAGGGTAGACTAATATGTAGTCAAAATAGGGTAATATAAGATATATAAGGTATATAAGGTATATGAGGGTAGTGCTAATATAGGCTTAAAGGCTATAACCTTATGTCTTTAGCATAGTCTAAGTAATCGGTTATAATAATAAAAGTAGAAATGAATGGCAAAAAAGGACTTATAATATTATATAATTAATAAATATAGATAATATTTAGGCTTACTAAATGCTTTATAATAGGTCTATATAAGGTAGTAGTTAAATTAGTTAAATTTGACTTTTTTTTATAAGTGCTAAACTACTAATTTTCTAATTACTTTTATAAGTGAGAATAAGTAAGCCCCGCCTATATAGTATTAAATTTAGTTAATCTTACTATATAAATTAAATGCCTACTATGTATACTACGCCTACTGTTCCTTAATTACTTATATAGATTAATTTTCTAATATTATAAGCGCGATTACTATATTATAGCGCTGATGATACACTACTATATATAACATCTCTACGTTTACTTTAATAGTCTATTAATATAATTCTAATGGAATACTAATAGTAACTGCTAGATTTCTAAACCATACTATAGAGAAGTATAGAGGCCAATTTTATAGAGCCTTAAGTGGACTATACATATACTTTAGGTATTTTTATTACTTAGGCGCTAGTTACTAAGTCCTTTTTAAAAGGGCTAGTTTATAAAAAGGAGATAAGAAAAAATATATAGTTATTATTTAGGTCACTAAATAGAATTATATAATATAATATAATGGTAAGTAATCTTATACTCTATAGTAGGAATTTTTTTTTAGATATATTATTATAGTTGAAATTAAGGTCTATATAACTCGTATAAGCTATAGTTTTTATATAAGCAGCTCGCGTATTTTAAGGCTTTTATAGCTTTTATACTAGTAGCTTATATATTTTAAAGCTTTTATAACCTTTATAGCTTCTATAATAAAATAGCTAAATTAGAAAAATAATTTTAATTTTCCTAATTTTACTTATTCTAATAATTTTTATAATTTTTATATTAAAATAAGTAATTTTATAAAAAGCTTACTTAATAAAAATATTATACTATACTACTATAATACTATTTTATTATTATTAATTTTATATATTGCCCGATTCGGTCCTTTTACTAGGTCTATATAGGTTTCTACCTTCTATATATAGGAAAAATCCCTAGTAAGGAGAAAACCTAAGTATATCTTTCTAACTAATATTACGCGCTCCGCCTTCGCCTAGCCTATTTACCTTTATACTACTATATTACTATAATATTATAATAAAACTAACTTAGAACTAATTTAGAAAATATTTATTAAAATATATTATAGATTATAAAATAGCCGCCGCCTCTACCGTTGTCGCTAGGGCGCCGCTTGCTATATAGCCCCTAAAGACACGTCACTAGATACTAGCTACCGCAACTAACAACTATTTTATTATAACTTGTCTACTATAGACAACTAATCTACCGCAGATAGCTAGTCTACTATCGCTGCAGACGGCTACTGCACTATAGGCGTATGGTAGACGTATAGTAGACGTAGATATAAACGTAGACGCAGACGCAGACGTAAACAATAACCACCGTAATATACTGTACTGTAGATAGCTGGTCTACTATAAATAACTACTACTACCACCGCCACCACCGCTACTACCACCACTACCACCACTACTACTACTACTACTACTACTATTACTACCACTACTACTACCACTACTACTACCACTACCACTACCACTACTACTACTACTACTACTACCACTACCACTACTACTACTACTACTACTATCACTACCACTACACTACTACTACCACTACTACTATTACCACTACTACCACCACTACTATAACCGACTACTGGACCTTATATATTACCTTATTCACTAACGTCAGCACTACCCTTGTATACCTTATATATCTTTTATTACCCTGTTTCGACTATATATTAGTCTCCCCTTTTATCTTATTCCTAATACCTTCCTTATATATATATAGACGCTTTAGAGCTACATTTATAATTAAGTCGTTCATTTAATCCTTTATACTATAAAGCTTATAGTTATAAGCCCGGATCGCACTACCTGCTAACTAATTAATTGGATCGCACTACCCGCACCACTATTAATTTACTACCTTTGTAAGTGTCTTAAGCTTCTTTAAATACTAGATAACTAGTCGCAGCCATTACGCTATAGACGCCCTACTAAAACTAGTCTACTATGGATAACCAGCCTACTAGGATAACTAGTCTACTAGGACAACTAGTCCACCATAATAACTAGTCTATAGCTATTACGCTATAGGCAACTAATACTATAACTAGTCGCAGCTATTATACTATAGATAACCTTTACTAGATATTAAATAAATAGACGATTGACCTTAACTAATAATAGTACCTAACTGACAAATGAACTAATAAATTAAATTAAAAGTTTGGAACGTTAAAATAAGGTTTTTGCTAAGCCACTAATTGGACCCTGCCTGACCCTATAAATCCTAAAAATAACGACCACTAATGAATTAAAAGTTAACCTTATCCTTAACTAGCCTTCTAATTAGATATAGTGGTTCTTTATTATATAAGACACTGCTAAAACTAATAAGGTATAGGAGTATATGGACCCAGCTAAAAAGAAAGACAATCTTCTAAAGCTAGAACTACCGAAACGTCCTATACTAAAAGACGTACTACCTACGGCTATATTGATAGTAAAGCTAGATATAATCTAGCTTATAGCCTATAACTAGCTCTATTCCGAATATAAAGACAATCTCTATATATATAAGAAGTAAGAATAGGCTATAAACGGTATTAGCAACTATATCATTTGCTCTACATTAGTAACCTACCTTCCCCTTATTAACGGCCTTAATACGGTATACGAACGGCTTTAAGCACTTAAGACTGCACTAGCTCCTACCACTTTAGGTTAAAAGCACGACGTCTTTATCTAATATACGGCTCTAAAGGCCTACGATATAATATAGAGCATCGACAAATAGTTAAACAATTGGCGAAATGTCTATAAGCTTGCTAAGCAATTAGAGCTACTAAATGTATAGGGGTTTAGGGCATACTACAATTTCGTTTAGGCAATTAAGCCTATCTCTTCTAGCTTTGTAGAAGCACTAGAAGTAGATCTTATTAGAAAAGAACGGAAGGACGAAGACGCCCTATCTATTATTAACCTAATTAAAGAATTTAAGGAGCACTACCGCATGTAGTAAGCATCTCCTACTACTACTACCAATAGCTCTACATTTGTAACCCTATAAGGCAATTCCAATTCTAATTTAGATTCTAACCCTAATACTAATTCCGATATACAATGGTATAAGAAATATATATACGGCCTTATATATCGATACGGCAACTATTACTATATTATTAAGCACAAGCGCCCTTAGGGATGGAAACCAAGGCTAGACATTTAAAAGAAAATAGATGAAATGATCTTGTCTATACCTTGGGTTAGACCTATAATTAAATGGATTTAAAAAGAAAAACAGGAAGTAAAGAACAATTAGAAGAATATAGAATCTACAATTAACTTTAATTCTAAAACCCTACCTTCTAAAACCCTGACTAGCTATGCTGCCGTGTTTAGTACTAGTAAAACTTTATTTAAACTCTAGAATACCTGGATACTTAACCCTAGTGTAGATACCCACGTCTATAATAACTAAGAAGACTTTACCTTCTCCTACCTAGCTGTAGAAGACGATTGCCTAATTGCTAGTAGAAATTTCAAAAAAATATAAGCTTATGGAACAGTAACGATTACCGTTAATACACCTACTGGGAAGTTGAAAATGAAGCTATCCTATATAGTACTAGTACCCACTATATTTATAAATATCGTAGCACTATTAAGAGCTACTAATAATAACATCTATTTCGACTTAGGACGAAACTTACTATACCGTTTAGTGACTAGCGAAACAGTCTGCTATATAAAACAACTAGAGGGCTACTAGGCGCTGATGTATAGAGAGCCTATGAATTCCCTAGAATTAACTAAATCAATATTCTTAACCCTTAAGAGATATTAGCCTATATTGGCACCAGATCCGCCTATATCGGCACCAGTTATAATAACCGCGACGTTACTAAATATGATATCTATATCGTCACTAGAGTCACCAAATGTATCGCAGCTAGCAGCTTGTGTAAGAACCTGTTAAGGATATAAGAGGTAATTTAAATTAGGCAATAAGCTTTATAAGCACCTAAGAGAGAGCTATATATATAGCTAGCAGTAATAAGAGACTTAGCTAAATACGACAGCTATATCTAAAGCCTTATTATATTAAACAACTGCCTTAAATATAGATTAAACCACCACACTACAAGGACTTTAAGACGATATCTTAGATATAATTAAAGCAATTCTTACCTAGCTAAGCAGTTTACTAGAACCGCTCTAAATGCTAATAAAATCTTAGCTAAACCCTCTGCTGACGGCCTTACTAAGATCTATTACAATATTTGTAATATCTATAATACTTACAATATCCGCAATATCTTTACAATTACCCTACTCCTAAAGTGTACCTAAATTTCCTATTTTAGTACAATTCTCTACCTTTATTTATTTTCTACAGCTTTAACTATACCGTTAAATCTGGGGGGGTATGTAACCGACTACTAGACCTTGTATATTACCCTATTTACTAGCGTTAGCACTACCCTTATATACCTTGTATATCTTTTATTACCCTATTTTAACTATATATTAGTCTCCCCTTTTATCTTATTCCTAATACCTTCCTTATATATATATAGACGCTTTAGAGCTATATTTACAATCAAGTTGTTTATTTAATCCTTTACACTGTAAAGCTTACAACTACTATAATACTATACTATACTATAAAACTAGACAGCTATTATAATATAGGCTTACCGTAGATGCACCGCTAGGGCGGCTATATAGGGAGAAAGGGGCTAGCCTGTATTACTTTAGTATATTAAATATAAGGTGTATAGGTATACTGGTATTTATACCCTATATAAGACAACCTTATAAAAAATTTCCCTATAGGAGCGGGTATATATAGCGAGGTTCGCCCTTATAGAATACTATTAGTAGGTTACTTTTAGGGAGAGTACCTACTAATTACTAATTGCCTACCTATTTCTTTAGTAAGGAGAAGAAATAGGGTATAGAATAAAAAAGTCGCTTAGGGGTAATTAGTAGCTACTTTTAAGCTAGTAAGTTATTAGGTCTCTCTTATTCTTATATATAAAACTATTATAAACACCTTAAATAGAATGTTATAAGTACTAAGCTAAGAGATAGAGGATGCTATAGAGTTAGTTATGGTATGGGCTATAATGGACCTAGTGGAACTATATAACGAGGAATGGTAACTAAGGTTATATAATAAGGAACGTTAGAACATTAGGAACGTAAGGAACGCTGTATTCTTTATATACCTTATATACCTTATATATAAGGAGGATTTCTTAGGAGTTAGGTTATGTATTTAAAGGAATATAGTCCCTAGCTTAGATAGTTCTCTTTTTATAGTAAATCTTAAAATATAATTAGAGTTAATTTATTAGGCACACACTCTATAAGTTAAACGGTCTTATTTTATCTTTACTTATATATCTAACCCATTAGCATTTACCCCGTAATTCTTACTATAAGTATTTATTATATATTTACTACCTAGTTATAATTTAAATAAATAGTTTAATAAAATAGTACTGCGATAAGCTTCTATAACCTAAGTAACGACCTTAGAATTAAGTAAGAACACTAGTATAAGGGATACTAACTCTTAAGTAGTTATAGTAAGACAACTTTGGGCAATAGTTAACTAGATAACTGGTAACGGCGTAGTATTTAAAGTAAGAATTAATAATATGGGTGCAATAAAGATTAAAATACTATCTATTAAACAAATTATAGGAAAAAAAGTAAAACTTAAAGGGTTTCTATAAGGCTATTGCCTAGGTATATAGTAGGGAGTAGGTAAGCCGAGTATAAGTTATAGGAGTGGAAGAGAGGATAATATAGTAAAGAGTAGGCATAAGCCTTATATAGAGACGAACCGATAAGGAGGATAGGAGGGCTGTAAGCCTAAGGAGCTTATAAGGGATTGCTAAGGACTAGCCGAAGGCTAGCCCTAGAGAGCTTCTAGGTGTGTACCCGAGTAAGGGATAAAATATCCCTTATAGTTTCTTACTTAAATAAAGCTTAAGATTAGATATAAAAGATTAAAGTTACTATTAGTATTAGATTAAGTAGTGTATATAGGACTATTCCTAGCAGGATAAGTACTTAAGTGGTTTAAACTATATCTTATAGAGTTTAAAGCCAATAGTATAATAATAACTAATGCGGAAGTATAATATATTCTTAATATAGGGAGACTTTATAAATAGGCTAATATAGATATATAGAGACCTAGAAGCTATAGCAATGGCAGAGTAGAAGTTATAAGAACTTACGCAATAGGGATTAGCAATAGAATATACGATGTAATTTTAAATATACGCTATATAGAGCGAATGGAATAATAAGGCGTTAATGGCATAATATTAACAAGGACTTATATTAAAAGTCTAGAATATATTAATACTTATAGAAGATATAACTATAATAAGAGAATTGATTAACTAAGTAGTTAAGATTAATAATAAAATCTACTAAAGAAAAATAGCTAGGAAGGGCTATAATAGATCACTTTAGTTATATAAGACGCAGTAGACGTATTAACTAAGTTAGAAACTATACTATAGTAGACTAGAGCTAATAGATCTAAGTAGTACTAAAGAATATAAAAATTAAAATAAGAAACTATAGAAACCTAGAAATTAAGGATTAAGTAATTAAAAGTCTAGGGAGCGTAGGCTAAACTAAGAATCTTAAGAGAAGAAGACGTTTAAATAGACTCTATAATAGTAGTAATAGTTTAAAGATAGAGCTTATATAGGATACAATAAAAAAGAGTATTATATTAAGGATTATTAAAGTAAAAAAGGTAATAATATAGCTAGAGGAATAAATATACTATAGGATATTAATAAGTTAAGAGGTATAAAGAAATGCTCAATTAAAAGCTTTACCTTTTATTATAATAATATATATTAAATTTATAAAGAAGTAAAGTATAGCGTAAGTTATTAGCTATAGAAACTAAAATTATACTAAATAAAAGGTATTAATAAGCTAAGTAATAAAGAGTTAAATAAATTCTATAAACTAGATAAAGACCCTATAGCTATATATAGCTAATAGTTAACAGAAATATTTATATAAAATCACTTTATATTAAAAGAAGACTTAAGTGACTATAAGGTAGTAAAGGCAACTTACTAAAAGTATATAGACCTTTAAGATATAATATTAGAGGTAGAGACTAAGACAGCTATAGAGTATAAATTAGTAATAGGGATTAAGACTCTATTAGATACAATATCTATTACTTTATAAGATAATTAGTAAAATAATTAAAGGATTACTTTGGTACTTAATAAAGGCAAAACGCTAATAAACTAAAAACCTAAGTAATAGTAATAGAAAATAGTAGGAATATATAATAACGGAATACTACTAAAGGAACTAATAACTAAGAACTAAAAAAATCTTCTAAGAGGATAGATTAGGTTAAGAAAATCTATAAAATAGCAAATAGAAAGATTAGCAGATCCTTTTATAGACTTAAAGAATCTAATAGTTAGAATAAAAAGTAAATAAAAAGTTCTTTTAATAAAAGATCCTAAGTACTAGAAATAATTCTATAAATAGGTAGGATATAAACAGTTAAAAGAGGAAAAAGGATTTAAACCTATTTTACTTAAAAAACTAGATAAGGATTAGTTCGGATATAATAAGTAAATTAAGGACTAATAGGCTAAGTAAGACTATTTAAAATTAAGAAAATAAAGCTATAGAGTACTAGTTAGGAAAGTCATTAATAGACCTAGAATAGATATACTAAAAGTTAAATAGTTATAAGAACTAAAGTAAGAAAAAGAATTAAATATATTGCCTAGGGAGAATTTAAGTAATAATTAATTTATAAAACTACTTTTAGAGCCACTATAGTAGTAAAACACGCCTACTAGCTATCTAATAAAGAAATAACCACCTCTAATCAAATCTATAGTATATTATACCCTAGACCTAATATATACAGTATAGCCGGAAAGCCTACGCGATATAGGAGGGTCGTAGTAGACTTAAAGGGTGGCCGTATAGAAAATCGCGACTATAATAAACCTAATAGGGAGTGACCTAACTAAAAGATAATAGCTAGAAATGGTAGAAACTTATAGACCTTCTAAAAGACATTAAGGAAGATTTAGGAAAGGGAGAGGACGAATACTTACGCGTAGGAGTAGCGTAGGTAGCATAATAAGTAGGCTAAATCGCTTAGAAGCTCTAGGTAAAGTATAATAGAAACTAAAACATAGTAGAGAATAGGCTTAGGCGTATTAAAGATGCTATAAAATTATAGGAATTACTAATAGTATAAGTAGTAAAGCTAATATAGGCTAATACTACTATAAACGCATAACTGACAACCCTTTAGCGTATACCTAGCGTAATATTAGTAAGAGCTACAGTTAGGACCTAAACACTAAAGGTAGTAGGAACGGACTTAGAATAGATTTTTATATTAATTAAAATATATATACTAAAGGCAGTGGCAGTAAGGGTCCTATATAGCAGTAATATAAAAATTATACTTCCTAACTAGTAGATAAAAGACTAAGTTATTACTTAGGGAGATACCTCTGAGTATAAGATCCTCTACTAAAACTACCTAGTTAAAGTAATAGGGGTACCCCTTAATATATAAGTGGAAAGTAGGCGAGGCGCTATAAATATATAGCTTATTTAGAGGATTATAGAGACTACTAAAAAACTAGCCCTAGAAGTTATTATAATTAGAGTTATATAGCTTTATAAAGAATATATAACGTATATAGGGGAATTATTAGGGCTCTAAAGGGTTAAAACGCGCAGCATCTTAATAATTAACCTATTAACCTAAGAGATATAGGCAATAGTAGCCCGTAAAGGAGTAGTTATAAACAGCCTTTAATATAAAGCCTGGCTATACCACTATAGAGTTTAAGTCTAATAATACTATAGATACTAATAGTAAGGACACACCTAGAGTGTATATAGGAGGTAGGTAATATACGGGGAGTACGCCGGCAATTATAATACTAAGGACTGTCTAAAGGATAAAGGAGTTAGATATATAAACTATGGTAAGGAATATAAAGTATAGTAGAAAATGGTATTATATAATATCTACTAAGTGTACTTAGAAGCTACTAGGATAAGATAAGCCTAATTATACTAGATTATAGCTATACTTTAGAGAAATGTATATAAGGAGAAGGAGATAAGTAGGGTAAATAATAGTGGCTAAATAATTAAATAGTAGAAGAGAATTAGGATACCTACCCTAATAGAAGTAGTCTCTACCCAACTAGTAGCAAAACGGGCCGTAGAACGCCCGTAAGGCAGCACTAATACCGCTAAAGACCCATCCTAGTAAAGAATCCCAATTATAGTAGCCCTAGGTAAGACGCTCTAAATATAAAGGGAAGACGCCTATAAGTTACTAGATAAGTTATAAAAGGGTTAATAATAGTATAATATAACTATAAACACTTAAATTATAGAGTAATACGCCCTTTATTTAATAGCCTAGACTTAATAAAATACTAGATAATAGCCTTATAGGAACTAGTATTTAATAAGCAAACCTATAAAATATACTAACTAAAAAGATACTACCTCTTATACGAACTAGACCTGTCTACCTATATATACTTTCTAATTAACTAACGCATTAATGTATAGGCGTATAATTACTATACTATTAGCTCTAATATAGCTAAACTATATATAGCTATAGATAGGGGCCAAATTAATATAGTTACTATTTATAACCTAAGAGATAATAGATCCTAGATAACTATATAGGGACTACTTTAATAAACCATTAATATTATAGAAGGCGAGAAAATAGTCCTAGGGGACTTTAATATATACTATATAGTATAGAGAGGACAGTAGGCTATAGTAGAGGTATAGGCAACTTACTTACTTAATGAATTAAAAACGCGAGGCCTTGCCCTAATTATCCTAATAGGCGAACCTATCTAGAAAAGAGGAACCTAAGAGAATATAATTAACCTTATATTTATATAAGAAATACTTATAAATTAGCTAGTATTTTATAGGATAGAAAATATATAAATAATAACTGCGGACTATATACTTATATAAATAACTTTTAATATTAATATATTAGCGCAATAAATTCACTAGAGATATACTATATAAAAACTTAGTTAGAAAAAATATACCTAGGAAATTACTAATAGACTAGTAGTAATACCTTAGATAACGCTAGAAGATATTTAAAGAACTATAAGTAACTATTTAAATAAATATTACCTAAAGGCCTAGCCTGTAACGGCGCTAGGGCGTATTATCTAGATTAAGGCTTAGTTAGGGGTTCGGCTAAAGGCTTGGCCCCTTAATACGTATATGTAGCACGTTGTCTCCTATATATATCTCTTCTTCTCCTTAGCTTAATATCTTTATAATACAGTATTCGTTCACTTTATCTTAAAGTATTTATTTAAGCCTCCGTCGAGGCATGTTATAGTACTGCAATAAAGTAAACTAAATAACTACGTTGTGGTATAAAAGGAGAGGAAGGTAGAAAGGGGTATTATATATAAATAGTAGGGCTAGCCGCCAAGGTGCTAGTGGTGGGCCAGCCAACGGTAGGAAATAGTACGAGATAATATAAAACAGTATGCGGCAGGCTAATACCGTAACAGTACTCCCCTCCCTAAAAGGTTTAGTCCCTAAACTAAATAACTAACTTTATACTAAATAAGTAACTCTAAAAATAGGTAATGCGCCGGGGGTCTGTTTTTTCGCCGCGAAGATATTAGTTCTGCTTACCGCCCTTAACTAAGCTAATAGCGATTTTCTATCCTAGGGATAGAAAATCCTAATTGGCTGTATTAATAAGTAGAGTTAGTAGAACTCCACACCGCCACCTAAATTAATTAGATGTAGTGTTCTTAACAAGAATCTAACTAATTAGATAACTTTAACTATATAGTTAAAGTAGTCGCCTATAATTAAGACAACTGGGTAGATTACCTTCTACTAGGTAAATTTATAGCAAATAACCACGTCTTAACTACTACAGGACTTACCCTATTTTTTGCAAATAAGGGTTATTACCCCTAATTTAGTATAAAGCTACTAGAACCTATTAATAAGAAACTATTATATAGAAAACGCCTTAAGATACTACTTGCCGATTAGTATACAGACTATATAAAAAATCTATTTAACTACTATAAGGGAAAAATAGCCTGGGCTTAAGTAAAGTAGGCCTACTTCACTAACTATTATAGAACGCCACTACTAGAGATACGTATTGGCGACTGGGTATAGCTAGATATATATAATATCTTTACGTAAAGGCCTATAAAGTTACTTAATTATAAGAACCTTAGCCCTTATTAAATTAAATAAGTTATTAATAGAGAAGCCGTATATAAGCTAGAGCTTCTGCCTACCCTAGCTACCCGTAGGATATAGCCTATATTTTACCTATAGCTATTATATCTCTACTAGCTTAACCCTTTACTAGGACAAATATAGCCTAAACCCCTATTAGTACTAATCTAAGATAAAAACGAAAATAAGAACTATAAGGAGTGGACCGTTAAACAAATTATTAACTCTAAATACTTTAGTAAAGGTAAAGGACGGCGGTTTTACTATAAAGCTATCTATATAGGATTTAATATAGATTAGCCGGAATGGCAACTATAGGAAGATTTTAAAAACGTAAAAGATCTAATTAGCGATTTCTACTATATAAACCTATAGAAATTAGGCCTAAGTAGAGATTTCGTACCTAACCCCCTATGGGAGCCGTTATAGCTATATCGTTATATATTACCGTTACGTAACTACTTTAATAAGATATTTAGAAACTTTAACTACTGGTTAAAGTTGTCTAATTAGTTAAATTCTAGACACTAAAAAAAAGCCAGCTAATTAGGATTTTCTATCTCCGGGATAGAAAATCGCTATTGGCTTGCTTACTACTAGCGCTTTAGTAACTCCCTATATCTTATTAAGTCTCTAACAGTCTCCTTCCCCTTTATAGCTTAGTACCTTTATATAGTAATAACCCATAAGCTTTAAGTTAGAAGTATTTATATAAGCCTATTACACCTATAATAATATTTCTTCTTCTTTTCTATACTGTAAGCGTTCCCCCTATATATATATAGTAATTATAGCGTTACTAAAGCTCCGCCTTAATAGGAGGGGGGGTAGTATTATAGAACCCGACCGCAGGGGTCTCTATAGGAGAGCCCCGTACTCTTGCGTACACCTTGCGTATAGCTTACGTTAGCTACGCGTAGGTATATCACCTCCTTACGCCCTTAACTATTATAATTGATCGCGTAATATCTTATAGACTTCTTAAATATATACGTTTTATAGCTACTACCTCCGTCCTATAACATTATATAACGTTATAACTGTTATATTTTCTATATTTTGTAAATAAGAGGGTATAAAAGGCTCTTACTTATGGCATTAATTTCTAATTACTCTAGCTTTTACTTTTACTATATATAAAGTTAAGGTCTAATATTTAATTAAGTAGTTTTAGATATTAAGGAAAAGGATAAGATAGCTAGGCTAACTTATATAGCTATCTTGCGGGTAAAGAAGCTTTTAGGCCTTTTATTTAAATAAGGCTTTAATAAGAAATAATTTTAGCCGACTATAAGTAAGACTAAGGAGGCACAGTAGTAAGACTTTAAGTAGTGGCAGTAGTAACTACTTAAAAACGACTATTCCTAAATAGGAAATTATATACTAACTTAGAAGTAAATAAAGAATGTAGTATTTAACTTAGTTTTCTAACTTTTAAACAGCTTAACTGCGGAATCCAATTTTTTTTAAATTTTAACCCCCCTATCTATCCTACCTTTTTATTGCCTTTAAAGCTGTTAAATATATATATAATAGTATATAGGGAGAATTAATAATATTACCGGATTAATATTACTGCTGTCTATAGCGTTAATTAATTTTTAGAATATTTTAAGTTTTTTTTAAGGGCGGAAATGTCGCTTATATAAGGAGTTACGTAACCTCTAATAATATATATTAATTCTAAATTAAGTATAACTTAAGTAAGGCGCCTTAGTCACTGCAGTAGATCCTCTTAATAAGATAATATTACCTAGTAGTAACTAAGGCGCCTTAACCTTATTACTATTTCTAAATTAAGTAAAAGCTCTATATAGGGGGGGTCTAGGGGGTCTCCTTCTAGAAAACCTTATAATTGGACTCTTATATATATAAGGCGCTGTATAATTACAGCACCTGCTGTACTAACCGCGTGCTTACGCGGTTCGATACACCAAGTACGCGTTTACGCGTTCGGTTCGCTTACGCGTCTGGTGCACTCCTGAAACACTAGCTTAGGGGGGAGGTGCGTTAGTATATAGACCACGTAGCCCACCTCAATAGAATCGACAGTCACCACCGTCTAAATGAGCATACGATACTATACGTATTTCGTGCCCCTAGACACGACTCACTTATACCATTAAATTGGTACCGACAGGCGCCTTAGTTACTATAATAAATCCTTTTAATAAGATAATATTACCTAAAAGTGACTAAGGCACCTTAATTGTATTACTACTTTTAAATTAAGTAAAAGCTTTATTAGGGGGGGTCTAGGGGGTCTCCCCTTAAAAAACCTTATATCTATATATATGTTAATTAAACTTTATACTATAAGGCTTTAAATTAGCTTATTAATTATAAACTTGGGTTAAAATTTTCGTTAGCGGACCCTAATAATACGCATGTTTTATCTAATTCCTTTTAGGCTAATTTATGTAAAGATAGAAAGAAGGTCTAAATATATTTAAAAGCCTATTAGTATATCTAATTGCTACTACGGTTACTACTATAGTTGCTACTACTACTACTACTGTTATTGCTATTGCGCTTGCTATTACTGCTACTAGCTAGCTTTTTTATACTAATAGGCCTTTTACCTAGTCTTCCGCCGGGCTGCTTTTTAGTCGTCTTTATTAATATACTTTGGGGGTCTCCTATAGGGTTTTTTTAGTGAAGCTAAAATTTATAGCTATAAGTGTAATTAGTTTCTACCCCCCCTTTAAAAAAAAGTAGATTTCGCTTTAGTACGTAGGCTTACTAAATCGCCACTAATTATATATAGTAATTATAGCGAACGCATATACCTATACGTAAGGACCTTTTTAGTTACTATAGAGAATTACCTTAATTAGCCAGGGGAATTAAATTAAAGACGATGCTTCCTTTTCTTTACCCTTCTCCTCCTTAACTATACCTCCGTTATAGCCACTAAAACGCGAGTATAACGCTGTCTTTATAATTGCTAATAAAATTTGGCAATATTGTATAAGTGGAAACCTTATAATATTTAATAAAAATTATGTACTGTAGAGGAAGGCCGATTATAAGTTCGCTAGAAGTAAAGTTCTTATAGTTAAGTATACGGCTTTACTACGATTATATGTACGCAATTTGGCGAGCCTGCGTACTAAAGCGAAATCTATTTTTTTAAAGGGGAGGTAGAAACTAGTTACACTTATAACTGTATATAATTAAAGTAATTTATATATTCTTTATATATTAATTTTTATAAGTATAGAGAAATTTAAAAGGGGGGGTTAGTTTAGATGTAATAAAGCTCGTGCTAAACTATATTAGACTTCTATTACGGTACTAAGCCGCATTTAATTTCTAGGACATAGAGTCTAGTTATTGGATGGGTTAACCCGCTAAGGATCCGATAGACCTAGTTACAAAAGTCACGTCTAGATAAATATTACGGTAGATATTATAGTAGACGTTTATAGTAGACGTTTATAGTAGATATAGAGCTTTATAGTAGACGTTATAGTAGATGTAAAACTTTATATAAAGCTTTAGTAGAGCTCTATATAGAGTCTTAGTAGAGCTTTCTATAAAGCTTTAAGGGAGCTTTATAAAGGGCCTCTGGTAGAGCTTTTAGTAGAGCCTTTAGTAAAGCTCCGTCTACTATAAATCTTTACGCGAAGTTCTATAAAAAGCTCTACTAAAGCTTTATATGGAGCTCTATTAAAGCTCTACTAAAGCTCTATATGGAGCTCTGCTAAGACTCCGTATAGAGCTCTATTAAAGCTCCGTATAGAGCTCTATTAAAGCTCCGTATAGAGCTCTATTAAAGCTCTATATAGAGCTCTATTAAAGCTTCGCGTAGAGCTTATTAAAGGCTCTGCTAGAAACTCTATTAGAAGCTCTATATAAAGCTCTACTAGAGGCTCTCTATAAAAGCTATATATAGAGTTTTACTAGAGGCTCTTTATAAAGCTCCCTTAAAGCTCTATATAGAGCTCTACTAAGACTCCGCATATAGCTTTACTAAAGCTCTATATGGAGCTCTACTAAAGACTTTACTAGAAGCTCTACTAAAGCTCTATATAGAGCTCTACTAAAGCTTTACACGGAGCTCTACTATGGCTCTACACGGAGCTCTACTAAAGCTCTATATAGAGCTCCGCTAAGACTCCGTATAGAGCTCTACTAAAGCTCTATATAGAGCTCTACTAAAGCCCTATATAAAGCTCTACTAAAGCTTTATATAAAGCTCTACTAAGACTCCGCATAAAGCTTTATTAAAGCTCCGCGTAAAGCTCTACCAAAGCTTTATAAGGAGCTTTTTAGAAATTAGCGCTAGCTATTTCTACTCCCCTTTTATATTATTTTCTTAAGTCTATTCTTTATAGCTTTATATATAATAGGCCTTAACTATTATATTATACTATCGCCTTACTATCCTTATACCTATAAGTAGCTATACCGCTTTTAGTAACTACTTACGCTAAATATATTTATTAACTAGGCCTTTAAATAGTACTTATCTAAATAATTACTTATAATCCTTTAGATATCTATTAATATTAGGATATTATTATTAGTCTATTAGTAATTTTCTAAATATATTTTTCCTAGTTAAGTATTAGTAGTATATCTTTAATAGGTTTATTATAATAGGTTAGTAATATTAAAAGTTATCTATATAAGTATATAGTTTATAGTTATTACCTTAAAAAGATATAATATAATGCAATTGCCTATTAAAGAAACCGTTAATATAAGCTTAATAAAGCTTTTATAAGCTCTAAAGGACTATAAAAACCCTTTCTATTAATACTATATACCTTAATTTGGCGTTAGTAGAGGTATATATAGTGTTTTCTAGTATATAGCCCCTAAAGCCGAATTATAATAAATAAATAAGCCCCTAACCCTAATAACTCTAATAACCCTAATTAAATGGCGCGCCTTTTAGGAATATATTTTATAAATTATATAAGCTATAGAATAAACCTAGTAGGTGCTGTAGAAATAATCTCTTAATATAGACGAGGAGTGTACTACTATACTCTCCTTTTTTATTACTGTAATTATAACTTTCTAAATAGCTTTCGCTATAATAGTGGAGTTTATCTAGACTTAAAAAATATAGAAACAATACGCTTAAAATATAAAGGTAATTTAGATAGATATTAGCGCCCTTTAATAGGCTGTAATAATAGCTATAAAAGCGGACTAGTATCTATAGGCCCGCTGTTATATATAAGGCGCCTCCTTTTAAAAGATACGGTTAGTATACTTTATTATAGTCTAGATAGTAATCTTATATAGATATAATATCTAGTACTTACTACTAAAGTAGATAAAGCCTAAGGAGATAAGTAAAACTAAGCTATACTAGCTAGGCGTAATATAAAACTTATATCTTTATACTATTATAGGGGCGTATAAATTAACGCTAATAGTAGTACTGGAGTATAAGATAAGGTTTTTATTACTTTAAATATACTTAAAGGAGCTAGTTATAGCCTAGATAGAGAGGATATAAAAAGGGCTAATAAGAGAGTATATTAAAAGGGAGTATAATACTATATAAGCTATAATAGTCTATTAGTTTTAGCCTAGAATAAAGCTATTGATATAGCCTATTAGATAAAATAAACTTAAGAGGATAGTAATACTATTTTAGAAATAGATATATAGTTAATAGACTTATCTAAAGTATAGTATAAAAAGAGTAGAAGGGCTAGGGTATAAAAGGCGTTTAAAAAGTAATAGAAAAGGGAGTAAAAAAAGTATTAAAGTATACTTACCTATTATATAATAGCCTAGGCTAAGTTATAGAGTAAGAAGGTCTTTAAATACTATATAAAACTTATTAAAATAAAGAGTATAATTAATATACTATTTAAAATTAAATATATAGGGTTTAATAAATACCTTTACTAGTCTTTAAGCCCTAAATAGTAAGGCTTATAGGTATAGTATAATTCTCTATTAGTACTAGCGGTATAGCTAGTATAGTAGAGCGCCCTAGGACCCTTATCCACTCCGTTTCTTATAATAGCCTATTTCTTATGTCTTTATCTATAATATACGCTCTAATATTACTACTCTATAGCTTTTTTATATCCTATATCCCATAAGTATTTAGGAGTCCTATAGCCTAGGGTTTATACACTAAGGCTTAACTATTTTACTTAGAAGTCTCCTTATAATTAGTAATATCGCCTATATAGAATAGAATCTTATATATTTCTATAGGTTTATAAGCGGCTTATTTTATAACTTAGGGTATTATAGATATAGTAGTAGCAATATAGGTATATAATAGTAGGCCTATAGACGCTAGCCCACTCTTTATAACTATTATTACGGTCCTTTAAAGGGCGCTAATATCTATCTAAATTACTTTTATATCTTAAATATATTATTTTTAAATTCCTTAAGTTTAAATAAGCTCTACTAATATAGTAAAGGCTATTTAAAGAGTTATAATTATAGTAGTAAGGAAGGAAAGTATAATAATATACTCCTTATTTATATTAAGAGATCGTTTCTATAGTACTTACTAGGTTTATTCTATAGCTTATATAGTTTATAAAACGCATTTTTAAAGAGCGCGCTATTTAATTAGGGTTATTAGGGTTAAGGGCTTATTAATTTATTATAATCCGGCTTTAAGGGCTATATATTAGAAAATACTATATATACCTTTACTAACGCCAAATTAGGGTATATAGTATTAATAGAAAGGGTTTTTATAGTTCTCTAAAGCTTATAAAAACTCTATTAGACTTATTTTAAAGGGTTTTTTTAAAGTTAATAAAGTAATACTATATATAAGTACAGCTTCTAAGTATCTTAAATCTTACTATAATAAACTAGCTACCGTATATAACGCTCGCATATATATAGGTTATTGCTATTAACCGCGCTAAGCCTAATCCTAATATATGTCTAGGGTGCATACTTTATAGATTAGAAAAGGTTATATATGGCCTTAATCCTATCTAGTACAGCTTTATACCTAAAAATTACGTCCGTTTCTTTACCCTACTTAAGTACCCCTATTAATAATACATCTAATACTTTCTTCTTAACGATAACTGCTATTAAGTAGGTTTATCCTAATATACACTTTATTACCCTAACTTATAATAAATAGCTTTCTATAAAGTATGCTAAGACCGTAAAGGCCGTAATAGGCAGATTACTTATTAATGGGAAGGCATCCTTAGATAGAGGTAAGATATAGACTAAACTGTGGGCTAATAATAAGTGGCGCTATTAGATTAAAGAACTGGTACTAGCTCTACTGCGAATATAAGTTTATTATTTATTGTAACCCTAATACTATATTAACCAATATAGTATAACTATTAAAAGATATAGACCCGGCTCTTAAATTATTATACACTCTGGTACTACGTCCTTTATTAATAACGAAGCTAAAACTAAATCTTTTATAGGTCCTACTATTGTCCGTTATTAATCCTAACCCCTACTATATTAGTAATCTAACGTTTATTAGAATATCTATAAGGAGTTTGCCGACTATTAACCTAATACTTGCACTTGCGGAAGGGGTTAAGACGTTAATTTTTAGCTATAAGTCTAAATAGTGCAAAGCGGCTGGTATAAAGCTAAAGGCTGCCGTATATAAGTTTAAGTTAAACTAACTTTAACTTTACTTCTTTAAACTTAAGCTTAATGCTTTTAAACTGCATATGGAGGACTTTTTGGGTTAGGTATTAGAGATACCTAATATTAATTCAAAATCGTAATCGGGTCTATAGAGTAGTTAGGTATATCCTATTATAATAAACCCCTCTCTACCAGGTGAAAATAAGACCTGCTATATTATAATGCGTTAATATATTACATATAATACATTAAAGGGAGTTTTTAGAAAGCCTTCTTAAAAACATCTATATATAATCTACTAGGAAATAAAATAAACAATATATTCTTATTACTAGTATTACTTTTATAATTAGTTTAATTAATTTAATTAATTTAAATTTAAATTATATAATAAATTGCTTAGGTAATCTGCTATATATAAATTTATCTTCTTTAATTAAAAACCTAAACTTCTAAATCCTTGTCCCTAAGTGGAACCTAAATTTTAAAATTTAGCCTAAATCTAACTCGCACTATATCCCTTCTTATAACAATATACTATAGATATTGCTTAAGGCCCTACTTATATAAAGGCCCGACCCGGTATTCCTTAACCTCCTTAAATAATAACGTAATAAAGCGATCTTAAAGGCGACCCCTAATTTTAATATATGTGTGACCTATTTACTAAGGGTATTTAAAGCCTTTTAAGTTTATAGAGTCCCTAATTGGTATATGTTTATTAGCCCGGATAACTATAAATACTTTAACCTTAATCTTACTAAAACTACTTAATTATGCTATAAATGCCTTAAGGACCTAAGCGAATGCTTTTAGGTATAATATCCCTATATTATATGCCCCTAATATATACTAATGTATATAGTTACCTAAATCGCTAGTACCTATAATAAAGAGTGTTATAAGTCAATTCCTAATTAACGGAGTGCTTCTTAAATTATAGAGCTAGATACTAAAGGAACTTACTAAGGATAAGGAATAGGCTAATAAAGTTAGAGAGCTATAGAAGTGGCTAATTCCTTTATTAATAAACCGTTATAATAGAATAATAGTATACTAACTAATATAGAGTTAAAAAGGGCATGTATTAAACGCCCTTTAATATTCTACGCTATATAGGGCAGGAAGTATTTATTAGGGTTTATTATAAGTAATTTTAAGCTATTCTTACGCGCGCTAAATTGTAGTAAACGACTGAGAAGAACTAATATTATAAAGGTATACCGTCTACGCAGTTAGATCTGCTATTAGTAATTAGTAAAGGAGTTTAGACGGTACTGGCTAATTAGGGCTTTAATAAGGCGATAGTTAATAGCAAGAGTATTAATAAGGCATTAGCGAAAATTAGAGGTAGTAAGTAGAAGCAGATTTTAACTATAGGTTATAATAGGTTAGGTAGCATGGTGTACGTTAATATAACCTATATAGGATAATATATATAAAAAGTCTATTATAACGAAGTACTTAATAGTAAGAGAGTTTTTAAAAAGCCTTCTAATAAATACCCCCTACTATAGCGAGTATAATAACCAGGACGGTATACTAGATATATTGCTATAATATATTAAATCGCTATACTAAAATATTAGCATGCTAAATTACTTATTAGATTAGTTAATTCTTAGTAACGGTAATAATATATAACCGTAAATTAAATTAAAGATAAATAATTAAAGGCTAAAATAGCATTTTAAATATTAGGCAATAGCCTAACTTTTATATTACTATTTACTTAGCTATTTTAAGGGCTGTATATATATATGCTAAGACTAAGTAATACAGCACTAATTAGTAGGTATTTGGTTAGCTATAGTTAATAAGTTACACTAAGCAGTGTTTAAATCCTAAAGGCGCCTATACTAGATAATTAAAACAAAATAAAAAACTAAGAAAGAAGGAAAAGTAAAATATAGAATTAGTTAAAGAAAGTATATAGAAGTGCACGTTTAAAACGTGATACGGAAAAAGACAATTACTAGGAATTAAATACCACGGTTAAGATAAAGGCTAAAAACCGGCCAAAAATATATGGGCGGTAGGCTTATATAAAAATAATTTTAAGGTTAGTGGGTATAGATTACTAAATAGGGGTAAATTTTATAAGGCTTCTAAAAAATACTATTAGTATTTAAACCCTAAAGACTAATAGTATAGAGATAGGCGCTATAAGAGAAAATCTAAATATTAACGCTATAGAGTAGTACTGGCTAGGGGAATCTAAACGGGCTAAAGGAGGAATAAGAGAGATACTATAGCTTAAGATAGTTAGAACAAACTCGCTCTAAAATAGTGGGCGGGTTTATTACGTCTAATATAGTATATAATAGATATAAAATAAGAAAACGAGTAAAGGGTAAGATACTAGAAAGGAACTTATTTTAGAAAGCTTCCTAATAATAGCCTTATTATAAGGCGGTAGAGAAGACTAAATATACTAAGTAAAGTCTAGGCTAGGTCTAGGGGGAAGTATTCTACTAATATTATAATTAACGTCCGTATACGCTTTACGCATAGTTTTAGGTTTTGCGTTAGCTACTTTTATACCAGCTATAGGGCTTATAGCTTTAGTTTTAGCGTCCTTTACCTGCTTTTTTAGCGGTGCTATATAGGTTACGGTAGCACAAGTTATCCTACTTAACGCTATAGTAGCGGTTAGGGTCGCTTTAGGTTTAGGTTTTAGCTTTAATACCTTATACGCGTTCTCCAGCTTAGAAGGTTTATTAGTATTTATATTACTTAGTTTATCATTACCGCTATTATTACGCTTCCGTTTTTTAGAACCGCGCTTAAAAGTACTACACTTAGGCGTAGGCGATAGTAGGTTAATATACATTTCCTAAAAGGCTTTACTAAAACCTCTATGTTAATAAATATAATAGCTATAGTTTATAAAAAAGAACTTAATAAGAACCTTATCTAGGTTAAGTAGGTTTACCAGAATCTTAGGGTTAAAGCTATACTATAATAGCCTATTACTATTAACGTAGAAACCTTATAGCGAAGTAGGGTTAAATGTAGTATTAATAGGCCTATAAGGCATTTTATCGCTCTTACCGCCGAACGCTCTCGTTATTAACTTATCTCCTATTATTACTATTAAGCTAAGAAGAGTGCATAAGATCTAGTTATTTACAACCCTCTTATTAAAAGTTTTATATATATAGTACTTAACTACTATAACCTTTCTAAACTAGCCTAGATAGTAATATTATCCTATAGCCTACTCCTACGCGTTAGCGCTTAGCGCTAGGCTAAATAAGTGGACATTATAGTAGGCTTACTAGAGGTTTAGGCCCGTACTATTAGCGGTATAGCTAGTAATTAAGATAGTATAGATGCCTAGTATATTGAAATTCTTAATAAGGTTAGATTTTTAACCTTAGGCTAAATCTAAAGTAAGTAAACGCGTATTAATACTAAAGGTAACTAGGATTTCCTAAATAATTAGTTACTTTAATAGATATAAAGTCTATATTATAGCCTTTCTCTTTCTCTTAACTACCTAGTTAGTAATATTTATAACTAACGCACTAAGTTATAAGGAATTCTAAAGCATAATAGTAATGGTTTTTAGAACATCTTAAGGAGATTCTAAAAGCTTTTAGTTTGCTAGTATATACTACAGCACTAGGTGCTTTATAATTAAATAATTAATATTAAATAGAACGCGGGACCTTTTAAACTAGTTTTACTTATTCTTTAAAGGGTTTATAACTAGTTATAATAAAGTAAGTAATAGCTAAGTGGACATTAATATAAGGGCTTAATAGCTATTAGCATTAATAATAATACGGTTATTGCTAAAACGTATCTAGTTAGTAGCTATAAGCTTTTTTAGAAAGCCTTCTAAAAAATAATTATAAACTTCCTAAGCCGGAGGCGGCAATTCTAGATTTAGAATAACGGTTTTATAACGTAAAAGAGCTTTACTAATTTTATTCTTACCGGAGTCTATAGGACAGTATAAGGTATAGCGGCGGTAGAGTAAGTAATACTACTATATAGCTTCCAATCGTCTCCCCTATTTAACGCTATCTATTAAATTAAGGATAAAAGTAAAAAATAATCCGGCCGTTAACCTAAAGATTATAGTAGGATGGTCGTCTAGAAGGTTAAACGGATTATTATTTTTACTAAATATTATACTATCCGGACCGCTAACCGGATAGTTAAACTTAAAGATAGGTTAGATAATCTTTAAAAGACTAAAGTTATCTTTAATGCTAAAGAATAACGGCGTTGCGCTAACTAGGACGTTAAACCTACAATTTATATTAACTATAGTAATACTAGCTAAGTAGTTGGAGTTCCTAACGTTATAGGCTTCGTTAAGAATAATAGTATACTAGTAATACTATAGGTTATACTTCTATAACCGCTTAGGAACTTTAAATAGCTTTAAATTAAGCTTAACTCCCTTTTTTAACCGGCCCTTACGCCATTTTTATAAAGCATTTAGTCTATAATAAGAGGCAATAACACTATATATACTAATAACCACGACCTAGGAAGTCTATTCATCGCTAGAAAATAGATTACTAGTGTTTTTAAACGACTCCATAACACAAGTCAAGCCTATTATAGTTATTTTTTAGGTAATAGACTTCTTATAATATATATAGACGTTAAAAACTTCTAAAAAGCGTTGTAACTCCTTAATCTATTATTTAATAAGGGCTAGCGGTATAATAACCAGGAAGGGTTTTATACGGCTAAGAGCTTTAACCTAAGTATAATCGCTTAAATCTTTCACTTATTTAAGCTTTCTTGCCTATTTAGTAATACACTAGAATAAAGTTAATAAGGGAAATTTTTAAAAAGCCTTTCTAAAAATTGCCTGGGAGATATATAATAAATAATAGACTATAATAACTTATATATAGTATATACGCGGCAACCTAGAACGTTTTACCTAGGCCGACAATATCTGCTAGAATTATTCCCCGCATTTTATACTGCTTCTAAGCGGTAGTAATAGCGTTTATACTAACAATCTACTATTAGCGAAGGGGGTAACTAAGCAATTATCCTAGGAGGCGGGGGAACCTTTAATCTTAAATTCTTAGCGCGTTAAGCGATTATTTTAGATTATACCGTTAATACTTAGGATTAGATAATAACCTACTTAGCTATTTAATATTTATGAGCTCTATTAGTGTCGCCTTGCCTATATAAATAATATTAGTGTCTATATTATTAGCCTTCTAGTCTTTATCGGCCTAGGCTATTACTAAGCCTTCTTCTAGTTTAATATTGTTAGGTTTATTCGTGGTAATATTTATATTAATCTATTTAGCAGCTTTAACGGTAAAATAATAGTTAGTTATAAGAGCGCGTATATAATAGTACTGCCAATATTAGTAGCTGTAATTCGGCGTTAAGACATTATTATTAGGAAGTTCCGCGCGTATCTGCCCTAATATATATACTAGGTCTTCCGCGGTAGCGCGGAACGTATTATTATTAACCGCCATATCCTTAATTAATACCTCTATATCTAATTCGTTATCGGCGTTATTGCTATTATTAACGCTATTAACTATACTATTTAATATAGAGTTATTATCTAATATAGCTTTACCGGAAGCCTTTCTAATAATACCCTTACTGCGGCTAAAAGTAGCCTTAGTCTTTAAGTATCCGGGAGTATTATTTTCTAATCCCCTTAATTAGCTGGAATATTGTTATAAACGGGTCTTTACTTATAAGTTTAGTAAGCTCCTTAGCGCTAAGCCCGCATAATATCGCCAGCTTTACTATATTTTAGGCAATATTCCTATTATTACCCTAGATACCATCTAGTTCCTTAATAGGAGCTTCTAGTTTATTAACGTTATCCTTAGTCTTAGGGCCCTAGATATTATCCGCACTATTATAATCTATATTTAAGCCGTTATTTATAGGCGGCCCTCCTACTAAGTAAAAGTCCGCTAGGGTAGTTGGCAGCTTAAAGAGATCTTTATTTACTAAGTGCCCGTCTATTTTAGAACCGTTGCCCGGTTCTTCTATAAGGGGGATGTTATTAGAAGGCTTTAAAGAAACCTCCTCTGCTAACACGTCGATTTAAGCTATACGCGCCGCCAATTCGGCTTTATTAGGCTAGTAATAGATAGAAGAGGTATTAATAAAAAGGTCTAGTATATGCTCGCTAGAGCCTATATAAGTAATTAATATAACGCTACGCTTTACGCTAGCCTATTAGGCATAATCTGCTTACTAGGATTGTTTTTAGACTCTATTTCTATCTTACTAATATTAGCTAGATACTAGATACTAGTTATTAGCGTTAACTAGTAACTATATTTAACCTATATTAAAGTTGGGGCGTATATAAGGATTTTAAAAAAGGCTTTTAAAAAAGGTCCCAATTGCCGCGCAAGGTAGATGCGGTAAAAGGCCGCCTATAAGCCGTTCCCTTTTTAAATAAATTCTTAAAAATACTTTAATTAGGTAATAGTAGGGTAAAATATAAAAGAGGTTAGGAAATGCGATTATAGCTTTAGGAAATTAGGAGAATTATAATATTTGCTAAAATTTAGTAAATTTAAGTTAAAAAGAGAAGTTCTAAGAAGTTAAGGAAATAGAAGTTTAGGTTTATAGACAGTGTTTTTAGTTAATTACGCTAGCGTGCTTATATAATTATTAAGTTTTCTATTTATATAATTAAATTTAAATTTAAAATTTGAAATTTTAGACTTTTATAGTAAATTTACACTTTTGCGGTAAATTAATGACGAGTTTAGGTATTAAGATTTAAGGTTATTATAGTATTACGCAAAGGCGCTTACATGGCGTACTAGCCTATTAGCGTAAGTTCCCGCTATTATAGGTACTGCCTTAGCTATATCTATTACTCGTTGCTAACCTCCTTACTTTAGCTACGCGCGCTACGCTGCTGCTAATAAGAACTTTTAGGAAGGCTTTTAGAAAACTACCCTAACTATCTAAACTAACGTAGTAGTAAATATTGTTATTTACCTTTGTTTGCCGTCTGTAGTACAATTTAGAAATAAGCTTTAAGTTAGTAAATCCTTTAGCTAATCTATACGGACTTATTATATAGAACTTGCCTAACGTTACTTAATTATATTAGTAAACTAAGTAATAATCTAAGAACCTCTAATTAATTAGTATCTACTTTAGCCGATAAGAACGCTGCTATACTCTTTATATTATTAGGGTTGGTATTATACCCCCGTAAGCGCTCTACCTAGGCCTATTTAATATCCTTTATAGCCGCCGTTATGCCTAGGATAACGCTTAACACAAGCTCGTTGTATTAGTACTAGTTAACTTTACTTTATTTCTAGCCCTATATAGGATTCTTTATCTACCAGTTATATAGCTCTTAAGGTACTATATAGTAATAACACCCGCTAAACTTAGTAAAGTATAATATTAACTATAACCTTCTAGCGGTATCCTAAACGGTGCCCGCTAAGGGTATAGTATAAGTGCGTATATTATATGCGGCTTCGCTAGTCTAGGCTATATAGATTAAGTAGTATATTGTCTACTAGATAAGACAGTGTCTTAGTTACTTTAGTATAAGCTATTCCGCCCTTACTAAGGCGGTTACTTTTAATCGCTAAATACTTATCCGCGCTTCCTACATCGTAAACTCGGCCTTATTAGCGTTTAAAAAAAATAGGTATATCTAACTCTTAACCGTCTAGCTATTTAGCAGCGTAGTCGTTATATAGCTCTTTACCGTTAGTATAACCGTTTTAGACTGGTATCCTATCTATTTTCCCATCTAGGTATTTATTAAGTATAACCCTACAGTAGGTTTTAACGTCTGCTTCCCTTTAGAGATACTCTAGTAAAGCTACCCTATGGCCTTAATCGCGGTCCGTAGGCGTATTAAGCCTATTACTAAGAAAAATAACGGCCTAGCTTACCCTTCTATCGCGACCTACTCTCCTACTCTTTTAGGCGTAGTCTTTAACCAACCTTAGAGCTCCTAGGTATAGGACTGCGTTTATACTAGGTATATTAACGCCTAAACCTAATAAGCTTATAGTAATAATAGTCCCGTTATTACTAGAAATAAAGTGCTTAAGTATATTCTTTTAGTTAATCGATTTGGAATAGTAGGCTGTATAGTAAAGGCTTTTACTAAGACTGTTAGTTATTTATCTTATGTAGTAGTATATAATTACTTTGCCCTATGGCTCTAGTAGGCCCATAATGTAGCGGCTAATAACTTAAGCGGCTTAGTTAATGGCAGCTATTATTAGGCTCCGTACCGGCTCCTTATTTATATTAATAATAGCGTAGCGTATATTAGGTTTAGTGGTAGGCGCCCTAATTAACTTAATACTCTTAGTAGTAAAGTGCATCTTACGCTAAAGCCGCTGCTCTTTGTTAGCGGGAGAGTAGCTATTAAAAGTACTATCTATATTTATATGGCTGCTAGATAACCTAGCCGCTATAAAAGCACGCGGAACTTACTACTTCCGTCTAGTATAGTGTAGTATTTATTAATTATAATTTGTGCTAGGCGGCCTATAACTCGTATTCTATTTATAAATGTTTAAAAGGCGTCTTCTTTAACCGCCTTAGGCGTTATAAATACTATTAATACTGCGTTAGTAGGGCTGCGCCTATCCTATACTATAGCCTATAGACTAGCTAACTTGTATCTTTGTAAAAGATCCTACCGAAAAGAAAGTAGCGGAATAATAATAATTATAAGGCCCGTATTGTTATAAGCGGCTAGTAGTATAAATATTAGACTCTTACTACTATTTATTAGCATAATAATAACTACTAGACTTTCCCTATATAAAATTACGTGGATAATAATCTACTATATACCCCGAAATTCGGCTTGCTCTCTATATATGGCTTTTAGCTATATTATAGCGTTAATAGTTTTTAGCCTATGCTATTTTATCCGCTTAGTATTACTAGTTGCATCTATAGGTATAAGGTGCTTTTAGGCTTTAGAGGAAGTACTTGCGGTATTATATGCGAGAAAGCCTAGAAAGGTATACTACTTTATACTTAATCTTTAGAACTATTGTCTTTTACTTATAGTAATCCCAGTTAACTCTCCAATAAGACGGGTATATATAGTCTCGCCTATTTAAGCTAAATAGCCTACCTGCTCTTTATATATTATATTTATAAATCCTAGTTTATCCTTTTCTAAGCTACTATTATTATTATTATTAATAAACGCGGACTAAGCCTTAAGGTACTTTTAACCGATAGTAATTACTACCTAGCGATATATTTAGATATTAAGCCTATATCTTAGGCTAGCCTCCGTTTTTTACTAAAGGGTATAAGTAAAGTGGTTAGAGTTTTATTTAATGCCTTATATATTAGGCGGCTATATTTTATATAATATAGTATTCTCTAGCCAGAGTATCTGCTCTAGCGCGCGCTAAAATAGTAATATAAGCTAGAGGTATAAAATGACTAGTCTCCTAACCTCACTAGGTATAAATTAGTAAATAATATTTAACTATTCCGTATAGCGGGAACCCTTAGAGTATTAAGGTATAAATATAATTATACCGTAGATAATAAAAATATTTCAATATTTGCCTATAATAGTATTACTATAGCGTATACTTAATATCTTAGTGCCTTTTACGGGCTAGCCTCCTATGATATATAAGTACTAGAAGCTTATATAAAAGGACTTTAATTTAGTTAAGGTAGGTTTTAATACCGGACTTATTTAGTTTACCTTTTAGGCCTTAGAGTTTAAATATAGCCTAGCGCTGTTTATTTAACGCGATGTAATTTATAAGCTAGTTCTAGGTATAGAAAATATGCTTATTATAGGGGTTTTAAAGAAAGTTTTAGCTGGGAATAGAGTTATTAGGGTCGTTTTAAAGGGCTTTAATCCGCACGGGTAGGGTATTAGTACATTATTTATTAAATAGTAGGTCTTAGTAGACTAAACGTTTTACGTTTTTAATAAGGCTATAGATAAAACTGTGAAACTCGGGTATTATAAAACAAACGGCTTTATAGAGTAGCTTATTATTAATTTACTCCACCTTACCCTCCTTTATTGTTTTATAGTACCCCTTTAGGCTATAGGTTTAAAGGTCTAGTATCTACTATATTAGTCCCTTAGTTCCTTATACTATAAACTTATTTATTATCTTAGTTACTAACTCTAGGCATCTTCCCTCTAGTATATCCTAGTGGGTATTACAATGGACGGCGTCTGTGTTAGTAATTAGGGCAGCTTATATAACTATAAACCGACTAAGCTTTATTATAGCTAATAGTATCTTAGTATATACCGCACTTCTTCTACCCCTCTGTTGTTATACCCTATAGAGCTAACGCATATACTAAGGGACTCTTATACTTAGTACTGCGTATTTTTTAGTCTAATAGTAAGAAATAAAACACTAGATAAGCCTTAGCTAAGGGGCTAAGTATATCGCCCTTATATAACCTAGTAGGGGTATTAGTACTGCCTTCTATGGTACGCAGTAGCGCTAACTAGGTACGCTTTTATTTACTATTAAGTATATATCTAGGGCTAACTCTATCTTCTATTGGCTATATCCGTTTAAAAAATATAAGCACTATTTACTATGGTTTACGGTAGCTATTAGGGGGCTTTTTGCCTTAGTATAATTAGAGGGGTTAGTATAATTGCTAGTATACTTAATCCTAGATAGCTTCTATCCGTAGAAAGATACTGGCCTTTAAAGCTATAGTTTTGTTATAAGTTTAGTAGAGCTTGGCTATAGCGTTCTATATAGCAGTAAGGGTTAACTTATTATCTAAGTTAGGTTTGTTAATTAAGGCTAGAAGTAGTTCTACCTTAAGCGTATTAAGGTAGTTATACTACCTAGTACGTTCTACCTAGGGGTTTATTTTAAAGACATTTTGGCTATCTATATAGGTGTTTATTACTTATTCCTTCTTATTATAGGTAACGAGAACGCTGTATATAAATGCTAGGAAATTAGAGCTACTAGCTTTAGTAATATTATTCACCTCTATATTGGTTGTAACTATATTAATAGTAAAGAAGCTTAAGCCATATTGGCTAGGAAATAGCCTTTAACAGGCGGTTTACCTCTAGGGATTAGGTATAGTCCGTTTAGTAAGTTGTCTTATAGTATTAGTTAGGCGGCCCTTACACGCGTATTTCTTCTATAAGTATTAATCCCGGTAGTATATAGCTATTTTATAACCGACTACTTAGACTGTGCTAAAGACACAAGGTTGCAGCCTTTAAGCCTATATTAGCACTACCCTTATATACCTTGTATACCTTGTATATCTTATATTACCCTATTTTGACTACGTATTAGTTTACCCTTTTATTTTATTACCTATACCTTCTTTATGTATATATACTACTTGATTTTTATAGATTTACAATTAAGTCGTTTATTTAATTCTTTATACTGTAAAGCTTATAGTTATAAGCCCGGCCTACCTATCGTACTGTATCTAATTTGTATATTTAGCGCTTATTAAGCAATTAATCTGCTACCTTGTTTAAGAAGTTACTACTTTTATTACCTTTGCAAGTGTCTTAAGCTTCTTTATCTATTAAACGAACGGACGATTGACCCTAGTTAATGTACGTACCTAACTGACAAACGAACTAATAAATTAAATTAAGAGTTCGGAACGTTAAAATAAGGTTTTACTAAGACGCTAATTAGACCCTACCTAACCTGTTAAAATCCTAAAAATAACGACCACTAATAAATCAAAAGTCAACCTTATCCTTAACTAGCCTTCTAATTAGATATAATGGTTCTTTATTATCTAAGACATAGCTACAACTAATAAGGTATGGGAGTATATTAACCCATTTAAAAAAGGCGAGTGTCTAAAGCTAGAACAACCAAGTCGTCCTATACTAAGGGATATACTACCTACGGCTATATTAATAGCAAAGCTAGACCCAAGTCAGCTTACCGCCTATAATTAGCTCTATGCTAAATATAAAGACGATCTTTATATATACGAGAAGCAAAAACGGGCTATAAACGATATTAGTAACTATATCGTTCGCACTATATTAGTAGCCTACCTTCTACTTATTAACGACCTTAACACGGTATACGAATAGCTTTAGGCACTTAAGACTATACTAGCCCCTACTACCTTAGGTTAAAAATAAGACGTCCTTAATTAGTATACGGCTTTAAAAGCCTATAATAAAAAGCAGAGTATTAATAAATGGTTAAATAACTGGCGGAATGTTTATAAGCTTATAGAATAATTAAAGCTACTAAATATATAGGGATTTAGGCCACACTATAATTTCATTTAAGCAATTAAATCTATCTCTTCTAGTTTTATAGAAGCACTAAAAGTAGACCTTATTAGTAAAGAACGGAAGGATAAAGCTACCCTATTTATTATTAATCTAATTAAAGAATTTAAGGAGCACTACTGTATGCAGCAAGCAGCATCCTTTACTACCCCTGCTAATAACTTAGCCTTTGTAACTCTTTAAGGCAACTTAAATTTAGATTTAAATTCTAACGTCAATTCTAATAGCAATTTAAATTTAAATTCAAAATGGTATAAGAAATGTATATGCGGTCTTATACATCAATTTAATAATTACTACTACATTATTAAGCACAAGCGCTCTTAAGGATAGAGACTAAGGGTAGATATCTAAAAGAAAGTAGATAAAATAATCTCATCTATACCTTTAATTAAACGCGCGGTTAATTAAATTTAAAAAGAAGAATAGGAAGTAAAGGAGAACAATTAAAAGAATATAGAATTTATAATTAATTTTAATTCTAAAACCCTACCTTCTAAAATACCGACTAGCTATGCTGCCGTATTTAGTACTGGTTAAATTTTATTTAAACTCCAAAATATCTAGATACTCGACCCTAGTATAAATACCCACATTTATAATAATAAAGAAGACTTTACCTTCTCCTACCTAGTAGCAGAAGACGACTATTTAATTACTGGCAGAAATTTTAAAAAAATACAAGCTTACGGAATAGTAACTATTACTATTAATACACCTACTAGGAAGTTAAAATTGAAGCTATCCTATATAGCACTAGCACCTACCTTTTTTACAAATATTGTAGCACTATTAAGAGCTACTAATAACGATATTTATTTCGACTTAGGACGAAACCTGCTATACTATCTAGCGACTAGCGAAATAGTATACTATACAAGATAACTAGGGGGGCACTAGGCACTAATGTATAGAGAGCCTATAAATACCCTAGATTCGACTTAATTAACATTCTTAACTTTAAAAAGAAAATATTAGCCTAGCTAAATGGCCCGTAAACTAGTCGGAGCCACGGCTATAAAATGGCATAAAGTACTCGGTTATATAGGACCTAATGCTATTAAGCAGCTTCCTAAGCACGTTAATAGCGTAAAGCTAACCAAATTAACTACTAAACGAGTACCGCTTAAAATTAAGTGTTATAAGGGGACTAGCCCAGTTATAGTAGGAATGTCTCGGTGAAACACTTAACAGATAAATTCCGACGCTTTGACCAAATTCTGCCAAATTTTACTAGCTTGATCGACTTCTGCCAAGTTCTGCCAGATCAATTGAATTTTACCAAAGTCCGTCGAAGACCGCGTGCGTATATGCGCACGCATCGACCACTAAGCCCCTGACTATTTAATTATATGATTCTCTTATATTTCCTTTTTCTTCTTTACGCAACGTCTTGTTCTTAGCGAGAGCTATATACCCTTAGATTTAGATAGAATTTATATCATTCCTTTAAATCTTCCCTAAAGTCTCTCCGCGCCCTTATAAGTGTAAAGTTTGCTTAATATTAAAGTATATACAGCAGATCTCTTAAAGACGAGAATATAAATTTCTAGCCACTCAACTATTTAAGCGGGTAGTATTTAATATTATTACCCTTAAAGAACCAGGGTATAACGGCGATAGATATATAATGCACTTCTATTATATATATTCCAAATTTAATTTTATATTTACTGCTAAGAATAAGGACAAAGCTACCGTCCTACCTACTATCCGCAAAACCTACCGTTTAATTAAAATATAATTCTACTAAGACGTTATCTTCTTTTAGAGTAATAATAAATGAGCTTTTAGATAAATAGGAGATACCTTATATACATAGTACGCAGACGAAGGCATTACTTTTAAATGCCGAGCCCCGTATATAGAAGAACAAAATGGCGGAGCTAAATAATCTAGATGAACCCTTATAGAACAATTAAGGGCTATATAGCTAGAAGCTTCCTTACCCCTGTCTTTAGGACTAGAAGCGTTTTTTACCGCTAGATACGCACTTAATCGAACCCCAAATAAGCAACTAGGGTGGAAAACTCCGTATAAGATCGCCTACGGTAAGCCGCTATTACTTACCTATATATATATATATACGGTTGCAAAACCTATACACTAGATAAATAAATTAAAAGGGGAGATAAACTAGCTCCTTATACATTAATTAGACACCTAGTCGGCTATAATTTAACTAATATCTATTAAATCTGGATTCTAAGTCTCCGTAAGGTTATTTAAACCAAAGACGTTATATTTAACAAGACCTCGTTCTATAACCCTAAGGGTTAAGACATTAACTACCTGCTAAGGAAAGCATTAGAGGACACTATCCAGATAATTAGTTTACTAGAACCTCTCTATAAAGATAAGTCTAAGGATAAATCTGTCCTATATAAACCTACCTTAAATATAGAACAAATAACTATACCTAAATCGAATGATGCGGCAGAGCCTTATATAAAGAATATTAAACAGTTACCGACTCCTAGTAGAATGGTATCTCTAGATTTACTAGAATTAAACACCTTACTATAAGGACTTTAAGACAATATCCTAGATATAATTAAAGCAATCCCTACCTAGCTAAGCTCCCTAGAACTATCTAATAGAGTAATTAATATAGCTCTATAAGCTAATAAAGTCTCGGCTAAACTTTTTGCCGACTTTATCCTATTAGAGGGATTAAAACGAATTTAATATTAAGCGTATGCGACAGCACTAGCCAATCTATTTACCCTATTTAGTTACTACGCTGGATTTGCTATAGGACTAGTAAAGGACGTCAGCCAAACTAGATCCTTATCCTTATCTCTATATTATAACAATCTACCTCCTAAACTAAAGAATTTTAAAGATCTAAGAAAGTATCTATTAACTACTGGCTTTTAAAAGGCTATAGAAAAAGAATACAATGACCTAAAACGCCGAGGGATATTTAAGACTGTACTAAAAGCAGAAGCAGGCAACGAGCAGATTCTTTTACTAAAATGGGTCTTTAAATATAAGCTTAATAGCGACGGCTACCTATAAAAGCTTAAAGCTAGACTATGCGTCCGCGGAGACCTATAGATTACTAAAGAAGAGACCTATACAGTAACCCTAGCTGCTCGAATATTCCGTGCTCTTATGGCTATAGCAGCCGCATTCGACCTGGAAATTCGATAGTATAACGCTGTAAACGCATTTATAAACGCCAAGCTTAGTAAACCAATCTACTACTACTGCCTAGAAGGATTTAATTAAAACGGATATGTCCTAAAGCTACTTATGGCGCTATATAGATTAAAAATCTCACTACTACTTTGGTATAAAGAGCTTACTAATATACTGGCTAAATTTGGATTAGAATTAGTACTAGGCACTAACTACCTATTTACTAACGGACGACTTATTGTCTTTTTCTATATAGATAATATTGCCGTCCTATTTGCCAAGAAGGACCTTTTAAGACTTAAAGAATTTAAAGCAAAATTGCTGTACTAATACGAGATCCGTGTACTAGGAGACCTATAGTAGTTCTTAGAAATTTAAATCGAATGAGATTGACTAAGTTAAAAGCTCTAGCTCTGCTAAGATTTCTATATTAAAAGGATAGCTAATCAATTTAATATTTAACTAGGAAGATTTCCTAAATCTCTACTACCTGCTGAACTAATTCCGTCTAACTAGTAGACGAACCCTTAAAGAATACTAGCCTATTAGTAACGGGTTAGTTTTCTTGTATACCTAGCCGTATTTCGAAGACCTAATATTACTAAGATGCATTCTAAGCTGGCCTAATTCCTTACTAATCTAAATTAAGAATACCTTAATATAGTAAACTAAGCTATTTCCTACTGCCTTGGAACAAAATTAACAGCTATTAAATACTCTAGCGAAGCCTTTAGAGCACACGTCTATTATAGAAACTTAAAAGGAGAAGATGTTACCTTTTACGGAGTATTTAATACAGTATTTGCGGACGATAAGGAGACTAGACGGAGCTCTTAGGGGTACCTATTTATGCTATTTGGAGGCCTAATTAATTGGAAAGCTACCTTATAATAATTAGTTACTTACTTAACTACTAAAGTAGAGCTTCTCTCCCTATTTACTGCTGCTGTTAAAATTATCTAGTGGTAACAATTCTTTAAGGCAATAGGCTTTAATTTAGAACGCGAATTTACTATGCTTTGCGATAATATGTAAACTGTATAACTCCTAAGACAGGATACACTAAAGCTTAATACTAAGCTTCGACATATTAACGTCTATTAGCACTAGCTAAGACAGAAAGTCTAAGTTAAAAAGATTAACATACGATGGGTCCCTATAGACAAGATGCCTACTAACGGCCTTACTAAGATCCTACCTCGTTAAAAGCACGAAGCTTAGATAAAGTAATTAAATTTAGTAGATATTCGACATTAGATCAATTGATTCTATTCGCAATATCCGCGATATCCGTAATATCCGCGATATTCGCAATATGCCATTTTAATTACTCTACCCTTTACTACTCTTAAAATTGTATCTAAATTTTCTATTTTGGTATAGCGTCTACCTTTATATTCTGCAGCTTTAACTACACCGTTAAATCTGGGGGGGGTGTAACCAACTACTTGGACTGTGCTAAAGATATAAGGTTGCAGCCTTTAAGCCTGCATTAGCACTACCCTCGTATACCTCGTATACCTCGTATATCTTATATTACCCTATTTTAACTACGTATTAGTCTACCTTTTTGTTTTATTACCTATACCTTCTTTATGTATATATACTACTTGATTTTTATAGATTTACAATTAAGTCGTTTATTTAATTCTTTGTACTGCAAAGCTTACATATTTTCTTCGCACTTCTATATATATATTAGCAGTTTTCTAGTATAAGTTAGTAAAGGAGCCCATTATAATATATATTTAGGTAAGAAATAGGTTGCTTAAGGGTCTAGAGATTTAGTAACTTATTAGGTTTATAGGTAAGTTAGTTTAGGGCTTAAATAAGGCGTGCTAGTTTTTAGAGTTTAACTTTGTTTAGCTAGTAGTAGATACCGCTAAAGTATTTACGGACTTTAGAAGGCTATATAGTATATTAACAATTAGGAGCTATACTGACGATAATTTAGTATTCCGGTAGATAGATTAGATTCTCTATATATTTAATAAATATTTGGTTTCTTATATATAGCTATTTAGTATACTTACTATAGATTACAACTTTAGTAATAGGCATTTTTAAAAAGGCTTCTAAAAATATTTTCTGGGAAGTGTACGTTGCTATTTATAGTGTTTTAGTTTTGGTTCTTAGGGGGAAATATAAAGCGCGTAGCTAAAGCTTAGCCTTAATGCGATTCCTTAACGCGATTTCCTATATTAGATACTTTAGTAATACCTAATTACTATAGCTGCATTAATTCTAGCCTTAGGCGTAACGCTTTAAAAAACGTAAACGTTCCTTCTATATTTACTTCTAG
Organism: Cenococcum geophilum 1.58; assembly: GCF_001692895.1. Lineage (NCBI taxonomy): Eukaryota > Fungi > Ascomycota > Dothideomycetes > Gloniales > Gloniaceae > Cenococcum > Cenococcum geophilum. The sequence goes on from NW_027137629.1 coordinate 225,610, forward strand.
TATTATTTATTAGCACCAATACACCTATAGTATAGGTGCGCGATAGCACTAACCTTAGCCTCTTATTCTTTATTATAAAGTTACTAAAAGATATATTATAGTAGATCCGCTAGTCCTATAGGCCTAAAGTGCTTTTATAACTTAAACCTCTATAACTTAAACCTAGACTAGTTAATATAGATAACGCTAATCTGGACTCTTAGCCGTAAAATAAGGATAATAATAACTACGGTAGCCTAGTATGGTTTTAGTCTATAGCTAGTGTTATAAACAATAATCTACAGGATATAAGTAATAAAAGTGCCCGTTATAGGGGCAAAAGGCCTATATTTAATACCCCTCTATCTTAACTACCTACTAGGCATACTTAGGACTATATAGCTATACTAGACCTAGAGTATATTATAATAGTCGGTAATATAAATAGGCAAAAGAAAAGGGATAGGCGTAAAAGGTTAGAAAATAAGCTCTTAGAGGTGTTTATAACTAAGGAAGAGAATAATATATAGAATGCATATATACGGGAGAATGAAAGAAAGCTTAGCTGGCTAGCTAAATAAGCTAATTATATAGAAATAGGTAGATAAGAGGCGTCGGCGTTTGTCTATAGGGTAAGCGCTATTAGTAATAGTAAGGCTATTAAGAACGTTAAGGCTGTACTCGCTTACTAGCAAAAAAATAATACTATAGATTTAAACCAGTAGACTACTTCCTACTTATCCTTAAATCCTCCCAAATTATTATTGCAGTCCTTAGTTACTTTTATATCTAGCAGCTAAAATATAAACGCGGCGCTATTAGGCTTCTAAAAGGCTTTCTTTAATATTACTAGTATTAAAGTAACTAGAATACTTTAAGAAATTCTTTATTACCATTATCTTATATACCTCTACAATTGCTATTAAAATGCGGAAGCGCTTTTAGATTATACGCGATTAAGTATATAGGGTAAAGGTATTAGCGACGCGTCTTTAGTTAAGCAGCAGCTCTTTAAGGTACTCTACCTATCTATAAATACGCCTTCTTTATTACTAGCTAACTCCTCTACTCTATCTAATAAGTAATAGCGGTACCTTATAAAGTGTCTTTATAAGGGCTATTAATGGTATTATATATGGGAGGCACTTAGTTCTAGCATTTTTGCTTTTATTCCTATATCTAAAATACCCTATTCTTTTATAGAGAGGCTCTTATTAGGTATATTTAACGTATTTCTTAACCTTATCTAGCGGTTTTACCTAGATGCTATTAAGTTTAGTTAACTAATAAAGGACTTTATATAAAATATATTAGCGGGCCGGTAGCTACCTTATGGTTATCTTCCTATTAAAGATATAAGTAATGATCGACTATAGGAAATAGATCTTTCCGACGTGCTCTAGCTATTTAACTGTTATCCTACGCTAGTTATTAAGGATATTTCTTCCTCACCTTTTCCTTAAGTTAGTAGGATTGATTTCTTTTATTATAGTAGTATTAGATATTTTATAAAAGCCTTTTTAAAAATTATATATGCTCTTCTACGTATCTATAGATTAAGGCTTAATAGGTTAATAAGTTGTGCTAGCTAGGGCGTACGTAAGGGAGTTATTAGATTAGTGTAGCTATCCCCCCTAACTACCCTATCCAAATTAAATCGACTACGCCTTCCTTTACTGTATTGCGACCGTATATTATAGAATTTTAGAATTCTAAGTTGGTAGATTTATAGCTAAGGTACGGCTGTAGGCTCTGCTAAAAATGTATCTAAATCTAACATAGTTTGCGATACGGTAGATTTAATTTTATAAAGTAATTTTACGGTACCCCCTAGTCGTAAATACTTAGCTAATAAAATTAAATCTACTAAACCTACAATACTAAAAAGGCTAATAATTGGTAAGGAAAGAGTAAGTATAGATATAAGGATTAGGTATTAGATACTAAGAGTAAGCTAGGGACAATATTAATATATATTACCTTAATAAGTTTATTAGAAAGAATTATTTAATCCCCTTAGGCATTTTAAAAATGCTGGATAAATTATAAAAATATCCCAGAATATATTATTTTAAAACTCCCTCGCCTAATAGCACGTTAAAGGGCTCTAATATTAAGCCGTCTATCTTTATATATAGTAATCTATTAAACTAGTAAATATTCTAAATAAAGTAGTGACTTTAAGGCGTATAATCTATGCTATGTATAATAGAGCCTTATAGGAAATACTACGGTGAACTTATTAATGGGCTGGGTATATAGGTATAAAATAGTTAACAATATAAACATAACTAGTGAAGTAGTTGCCTAATAGATTAACTCCAATTATATTCTAAGATTTACTATAAGGAGAGAAGAACTATCTAGGTAGGGACTATAGTCCTTTAAATACACAACTATACTTCTAATAAATCCTCCTTATATATAAGATACGTCTTATATATAAGGTGTATAAGTTCCTCCTATCCCTCTTGTTTAATATATAGTACGTTATATAACCTTAGTTACTATTCCTTATTATATAGCTCTACCGGTTTTATCCTAACCCGTGCTTATATTAACTAACTAACTTCTTCTAACTTCTCTCTTAGTAGTCGTAATATTGTACTTAAAGCGTTCGTAACACTATCTCCCTCCTCTCTATCTTTGTCCTTAAAGATTCTAAATATCTTTAAGTCGTTTACTAGAGGTATAATATCTGTCTAATTAATTTAGTTAATATTATTACTTATTATACCTAAAGCCTCTTCTTCTTTATACGCGTAACGTCGTGCTCGTACTATTACTGCAATATTATCGCTTAGTAAAATTATACCGTCTCTATATTCTCGTTATGCGAAAGAGAAATTAGTTTGTATTATGTTAGTAAGTCTATTTTCGCAATAATCGTTTTTTTACTTAGAGTGTACTAAAGCAAATATTTATTCGTCTTATAACGTTCGCTTTACCTCTAATGCTAAGTATATACGCTTTATTACTTATAATAACTGTCTAGTTTCTTAATTAATCTATCTTAGGGTCTTATATTTAATCTACTGCTACTTATCTTAATAGCGAGTTATCTTAAGCCCTTATTAAGTTAAAACGTTCTTATAATGCGGAATAGAAAGCCCTAAATACTTGTATCGCGGCGTCCGCTTAGTTACTCCGTCTTAAAGAGGGTTATAAAAAGGTCTATTTTAAGGAGTAGAAACTTATAAAATAAGGTTTATAGGAACTTGGTAATAAAAGAATAGATTCTCTTTTAACTAAGAAAGAAATAGATCTAAGTAGTTTAATAACTGCTCTTCTTAAGTCCCCCTTAGGTGACTTATTCTTTAGCGATCCTTTTTTATTAATACTGCCTGACCTAATCTCTTCTAATACTCCTATACCTTTCTTATAGTGTTTTTTAGATTCTCTAGTAGTTCCTAGGTAGTCTTATTATAGCCTATCTACTTAACCTTATACTATATTTTATTATTAATGTCCTTATAACTAATAATCTTTAAAACTTACTATTTGTCTTCCTTTTATCCTCTATATATATCTGCCCCGTAAACTAGTAGTTTTATATCTCTATATACTGGCTCTAGTATTATAATATGCTATATAGGGTAGTGTTACGGCGCTGGTGGAAAACGGTGCATTATAGTAGACGTTATGGTAAACGCAGAGTCACGTAAGCCCACGTGACTAGAGGACCGCATAAAACTTCGCACGGCGCTGCTATTCTTCTTCTTTCCTTTCTCTAGCTTTAGATCCTCGTTTATAGACAATCTAATTATATAGGCTTATGCGTTTCTCTTGCCGTATCCGTGCCTTAATTAACTAAGTTACTAATATTATCTAAAGCTTATCTACTCTTCTTTCTAAGAAGGAACTTAAATATATCTATTTACTAGACTATAGAATAGGACCCTAAGAATATTACTAGGACCCTAAGGACAGAACAGAACTAAAAAAATATAAATAGAACGCAAAACCTAAGAATAGGACACGTATGGACTAGAACCCCTAAAAAATAAATAAACAACCGAAAATTACTTAATACCCCTACCACTATTCCAAGAAACACAGTAGCTAGTAAAGCCGCTGTAGGACCCGTAAATACCTCTAATGGTAAAACAGTCGCCGTCTCGACCCCCTAGGAAGAGCTTGCAGCAGCTAATACTAAAATTAAATAGCTTTAAGAGTTGCTTAAAACTAGAGATACTAACACCCCTATACCTAGCGATAAGTTATTAAACACCTAGAGACTTGCTACGGTCCTTAAGGCCCTAGCCTAGCGTATAGTATCTATATTGTTATAGTTAGCGAAGGTTATAGACCCCCTATTACTTATAGACGGAACTAACCCTATATTTAACAACTAGAAGCTTTAACTGTAGAATAAGCTCGAAGTTAATGCGGACCACTTCCCCACTACTCGAGCTAAGATGGCCTATGTCTTTGGCCGTACTAGTAGAGACGTATAGACGTACCTACGTCCGCGATACGCTCCGGATTTAGCAGATCCCTTCCTCTCTAGAGACGAGATAATTAACTACTTGTTATCTATTTATAAGGACCCCTTTAAGGTATAGAACGCCCGCCTTAATTATAAGGGTCTAAATATAAAAACGACTAAAACCTTTTTAACCTTCTAGACCCGCTTTTTGCACTTAGCTAGCTAGGCCCAAATTCCCTAAGAAGATCTACTATTAGACCTATTTAATAAGCTTACCCTAGACCTGCAATAAGTAGTACTGCCAGTCTTTACTACTATAAAGACGCTAAAGGAACTTGTGGACTAGTGCTTAGCTATTAACTAAGGTCTTTAGCGAATTAAGGTATGTACTAAGAGGTATAAAGCTAGAAACCCTTCTAACTAGACTATAAGTACTATAAGAACAATACGTAGTGCCCTAGTACAATCGGCTACCCCTATAGTACCGGTTATACAGCCCGCCGTTAACCTAGCAGCTAGCCATGTATCTAGTCCTACTGTGGGTCTAGAGCATACCCGGCTAACGTATAGCGACCCCTATAGATAGGCCCTTAGTAATTAAGGAGCTTGCTTCTTATATGGCTAGAAGGACTACTTTACTAAGGATTACCTAATAAACGCAAAAGTGGGCAAGGTCCTATTAATCTAGGAGGATAGCGCGGAGTCGGAAAAAGAGGAACCTTAAAAAAAGACTCCTCTTTAGGGTTAAAAGGGATTAATATGTTATATATTAATCTAGGTTGGCTAGTTAGTAGAAGAAGCTGCACTATCCCTTATACTTTATTCCGTAATGGATATTAAGTTTTAACCTCTGCGTTAGCTAACTCTAAAGTAAATACCTTTGCCTTAATAGACACCTAGTATACCGTAAAGCTGGCTAACTTTTTAAATATACCCCTTAAAGAACTGCCTAAACTAATTCCTATTTGCGGGTATAATAGACAGATAGGGCTACCTATTAAGACTATCTTGCGGGTTTACCTCCGCGTTAACGGATGAAGGTAATATAACGTCCCCTTTCTTATTATAGACTTAGGAAGCCATAATATAATCTTAAAGAGAAAATGGCTAGCCTATTTAGGCTTATAGCTTAATATACGGATTAAACGGCTTATCTAGCCTAAAATCCTACCCCTAACCCCTTCCTTTATAAAAGAAATCAGTATTATAATAGAAAACCTTATACGGCCCTAAATTAATACTATTTACTAGGCTAATGCTATGCGCAGAGATTAGGCCTTTAAGAAGGATATATAGCTTAACCCGCAACAGATCCGTATACTACGCCGCCCCTAAACTACCTATATTACGCCACCCGCACTAAAGACCTAGGAAGTTAGTAGTAACCTAGCTAAGCCCCCTATAGAGAATCCTATAAAGCTGTAAAGGAAAGCTAGGGATATTAGACGCTATACTAAACTAATAAATAGGAAGAATAACTTATGGAAAATAGAACGTAAGCTAAGGAAGACTATAAACCCTATACCGCAAAATACGGCCTAATAAATATTAGTAAAGAAACCTACGGACTTCCCACTAGTTAATATCTGCTATATTAGCGCCATAGGGTTCTATTAGAACTTAGTTTAGCCTAATACCGTTGCCTTTATAACTAGCCTTTATGAAATTAATTAAATAGTTAAGGAAAAGGAAAGTAAGCTTAGTAGATAAGAAAGCGAGCTTATAGACAAGGAACTAGTAGATTAAAAACTACCCTATTAACACTGGAAATTTAAGGATATATTCTCTAAGGCAGTGTCTAATATACTTCCGCCTTACTAACTATACGACTATAAGATCGAGATCGAGCTAGATAAGGAAAACACCCTTAGCTATAGCCCTCTTTATTAGCAGTCTGCTGCCAAATTATAGGCTATAAAGTAGTACCTTATTAATGACCTAGGTAAGGGCTTTATTAAGCCTAAATAAGCCCCTTTTAACTCGCCTATTCTCTTTATTAAAAAACTAAATAGAGGACTCCGCTTTTATATTAATTACTATAAACTAAATAATATAACCTACAAGGACCGCTACCTACTGCCCTTACTTAATAAGACTTTAACCTAAATAAGTAGAGCTAAGGTCTTTACTAAGCTTAATATCCGTTAGGCCTTTTACTGGATTAGGATAAACCCTAGATCGGAAGATCTTATTATATTTCGGACCCGTTACGGAACATATAAATATAAAGTACTTCCTTTTAGACTAACTAACGGACCGGCTACGTACTAGCGATATATAAATAATATACTCTTTAACTACCTTAATAACTTCTATACGGCCTACCTAGATAATATTATAATTTACTCTAAAAATAAGTTAGAATACAAGGAGTATATCTATAAAGTCCTACAACGGCTCCGCAAGGCCGGCCTCTAGGCCGATATTAGGAAATTAGAATTTAGTGTTAAGCATATAAAGTACCTAGGTTTTATTATTAGTATAAATAGAATTAAGGCCGACCTAGAGAAAACGGCCGTAATTAACCAGTAGACACCCCTATAGACCGTAAAGGGGGTGCAATTATTTTTAAGTTTCTATAACTTCTATTAACGCTTTATTAAGAACTATAGCAGAATTGCCTAGCCTCTTAACCGCCTTACTAGAAAGGACCGGCTATTTTACTTTAACGCCATATATATACAGGCCTTTAATAAGCTTAAAAACGGCTAGTATTAGCTCCCCTACTTGCCCACTTTAACCTAGAATAACCCTTAATGCTAGAAACTAATGCCTTAGACGGCGTAATAGCCGGTATTTTCTCCTAAAAGTAACCGGACGGAAAATAGCACCCTATTATATACTATTTAAAGACTATAATAAATACTAAGCTAAACTACCACATCTATAATAAAGAAATGCTAGCTATTATCTCTAGCTTTTAGCATTGGCGTATATAGCTAGAGGGGACCCCTAAGCCTATTAAGGTAGTTTCGGACTATAAGGCCCTAGAATACTTTATAATAACTAAGGCCCTTATGGCCTAGTAGGTACGCTAGGCAAATATCTTATCTTAGTTTAACTTCCTAATTATGTATAGACTAGGCGCTACAAACCGGGCGGATGCTCTTATAAGGCGTAAATAGGACCTAGGTAACTAGGCGGCTATAAAGATCTTATTATAGACCTAAACACTACTACGACTAGAGTACCTTGACCCCTAAATATAGGCAGAATAAAATACGGACCCTTTAGACGCTAAGATATATCCTATTAACTCCACGGAACTTAACCTTATTAATAAATTATTGTAGGTAAACCGTATGGCCCCTTCTCTATAGGAGTACCGCGAAAAGGTAAAGGATACTACTAGCCTATAGTCCCTTGAAAACGGACTACTTAAGCACTAGGAACGGCTGGTGGTAGTAAAGGAATAGAATTTACGGACTTGGCTTATTGCTAAAGCACATACTTAGGTTTCTACGGCCTACCCTAGAAAAAATAAGACCTATAGAATTACTAGCGACCGCTACTACTGGCCCAGAATGGTTATAGATATTAACCGCTATATATAGAACTGCGATAACTGCTATAGGTCTATAATTCTATGAAATAAGACCCTAGGACTATTAAAGCCACTCCCAATACTAGAACGCCCCTAGTAGTATATCTTTATAGACTTCTACGAGTTACCTACGGACCGCGACGGATATAATATAGTTATAATTTTAGTTAACTGCTTTGGCAAGTGCCCGTTCTTAATCCCCTATTATAAGAATATTAATGCTAAAAAGGCGGCCTAACTGTATATCCACTATATCTACCAAATTTACGGACTACTAGATACTATTGTATCCAACTATAGGCCGTAGTTTATATTAGCTTTCTAAAATAAGTTTACCTGGATCCTAGGTATTAGGCTAAAGCTCTCTATGGTATATTACCCCTAGATAAACGGTTAGACGGAGATTGTAAATTAATACTTAAACTAGAGACTCCGGCCCTTTATTAACTACTTTTAGGATAACTAAAGCGAACTACTACCTATAATAGACTACGCCTAGGCAACCCTACCCTATAACTCTACGGGGTTTGTACCTATTTAGCTAGAAATAGGATACTTACCCTATATAAGCTTTAACTCGGAAAGACTAAAAGGACCACAGACCGTATGTGAAAAACTATCTTATAAGGAAGCACAGTAGTATACTAGACGCTTAGAAGAAGTATAAACAATAGCCTATAAGAACCTAGAGAAGGCTTAGAAATTAATAGAATAGTAGGTAAATAAGCACAGGCGCGAGCCTGACTTTACTATAGGTGATAAGGTCTAGGTTATAATAAAGAACTAAAAGATAGAACGGCCTAGCTATAAACTAGACTATAAGATAGCAGGACTGTATAAGATCCTTAATAAAGAAGGCAACTTATATAAGGTTAAACTCCCAAACTTAATTAAAGTCTACCCTGTTTTCTTACTAGATAAGCTACAGAATGCTATAAATAACCCCCTACCTAGATAAAAGAATAAGCCTCTACTGCCGATTTAAGTCAATAGCGACGATAAATGGGAAGTTAATAAAATACTAGCCTATAAACTAGTATAAGGAACGCTAAAATACTATATTTAATAGAAAGGCTATAATCTAGACCTAACCTAGTAAAATTCTTTATATAATTTTAAAAGGTCCTAGTCTAATATAGTCTAACTTTTTACTTAGTTATTAACGCTTAAAATTTTTATATAGTAGCTATACTTTATCTCCCTCCTTAAGATCTAGTCCCTTAGATCTCTTAGCGTTATAGTACCTTTTTATTCTCTTTTATACATTTTTTGCTAATTCTATAAGGTTTATATAAAGATTTATTAGTATCTTTATCCTTTCTTTAGCTGTGCTACTTGTTTTCTTTACTTATTATAGTAACAATAATATTCTTAGCTTATACCCGTAATTTGCCTTAAATAATAATATACCTATTCCTTCTTATAATATTGCATTATATATAAATTATATAATTGGTAATAATAATACCTAATTATTCTGTACGTAATTAATATAATATCTTAGATACTGTTTTAGCGTCTAATTTAATCTTTTTATTTAACTGTCTGTCTGCGGGCAATATATAGTAGAAGTTACTACTCTAACTCCTTACTCTACTAAGAATATCTCCTAAAATGCTGCTATAAATCTTAGATCTCTATCCAATATAATATTATTTAGTGCTCTATATTTTATAAACACTTTATTAATATAGATTCTAGCAATATCTTTTACTAAGATTCCTTCTTTATATGCTATAAAGTAGCCCTATTTAGTTAGCTTATCTACTATTACTAAAATCGCGTTATGCTCTTATCCGGTAATAGGATCTCTTAACTTTAGTAACCTAATAATAAAGTCCCATAATATAACCTCCTATAGTCTTTTTAGTATTTTAATAGGTTATAGTCCCCTATATAGCTTATGCTTTATTAGTTTATTTCTTTAGTAATCTAGATACTCCTTTATTACTTTTCTTACAATATTTTAGATTCCGTTAATAATATACTCTTTTTAAAGTCTTAATACTAAGCCTATTGCTCCATTATATCCTTAAGTTATTCCCTTATAGAAATCTTCCATAAAATGCTTTGCTATACTTTTTAGGATATACTTTACTTCTTGATTTTTATATATATTTATCTATAAATCTTCTAGCTATGCTTTTAGAATTCTTTATACCTAAAAGCTCTCTAGTATCTTGTAGACTCTTTTTAGTTTATTATTCTCTTAAGTTACTACTAGCTTAGGGTGGTTAAATCTAATCTATCTATTCTTATTTCTGCGTAGCATTGCTTTTAATAGCTTCTTATTGTTTTATAGTTTAGCTTTTCTGCTAAGTATGTCTGCTTTTGCATTTTTAGTTCCTTTAGTGTGCTAAATCTTAAAATGGTATTTTGTAAGTATTTCCGCCTATCTAACTTGCCTTTAATTAAGTTCTTTTGTTATTAGGAACCCCGTTAGGTTTTTATAATCCGTTTTAACTATAAATAGTTTCTTTACGCCTTATAAAAATGCTCCCTATTCCTTAAGTACTATAACTATACCTAATAACTCCTTAATATAGACGTTATAGTTTAACTCTAGTGGTATTATCTTTCTACTATAATATAATACTAGATGCTATACGTCTTTATTTTTCTATAGCAAGTATACTCCTAGTATATAATCTAATATATCTATTTCTACAACTATATCTAGTCCTAGTTAATAGATTTTAAAAATTAGCTCTTAGGTAAATAGCTCCTTAAGTTCTTTAAACAACTTCTTCTATTTATCTCCCTATACCTATAGTTCCTCTTTCTTTATAAGCCTAGTAAATGGTTTAATATTCTTTAATTATTGTACTATAAACCTTCTGTAGTAGTTACAAACCCCTAAAAATAACCTTAACTATATTATATTTTCTAGTTCTTACCAACTCACTATAGCTTTAATTTTCTTTAGGTCTATACTAATATAACCTAGTTTAATAATAAATCTAATAAAAGTAGTCTTTCTTATAAAGAACTCGCATTTTTTAATTACTACTAGCATCTGTTCTTCTTATAGTCTCTTTAAAACCTATTTAACGTATTCCCCGTATTCTTCCTTAGTTATTAAGTAGATAATAATGTTGTTAAGATATACTATAATAAACTTATTAAGGTATTCTCCTAACACACTATTAAATCTCTTTTAAAACATTATAGGTATATTTATTAATCTAAATTATATAACTAATAGCTTATATAGTCCTTCTCTTAATCTAAAGGCTGCCTTCTATTTATTGCCTTTTTTAATTCTAATCTAATAGTACGCCTATCTTAGATCTATCTTTATAAAGATTTACGCCTTACCTATCTAATTCTAAATTTTACTAATTAAGGGTAAAGAATATCTATCCTTCCGAGTAATGCTATTTAACTATTTATAGTTAATGCATAACCTAAGTTTTCCGTTCTTCTTTAGTACGAATAATACTGGATAACCTATTAATAACTGCGATAGTCTAATATATCCCTTTTATAAGTTTTCCTAGATAAACTCTTTAAGTGCTCTTAACTCTTCTTCTATAAGCTTATAGGTTGAAAAGAACCTTAGACTTATTCCTAGTTTTAACTCTATCTTATAATCCTATACTATATAATTTACCAGCTTTTTACTTTCTAGACTCTATAGCTTCTTGCTATACTTATAGTATCTCTTTAGTATATAACTTAAGCCTCACTTAGTCTCTTTATATATTACTCCGACTTAGTACTATACTAACTTAGTTTACTATCGCATTTTACGTTATTAAGTATCTCTAATATTAACCTAACCTATAATCTAATTAATCTTTAGATTATATTCCTGTAACTAAGGCATTCTTAATACTACTTTATCTTGTCCTAATAGTAGAATATTAAAAGATATCTTAATTTGTCTTCCTTTAATAGTTATCTAAATAGGTCCTATTTTAAGGTTAATAATTCCTCCTCTATAGGCTATTAGATCCCCTAAAATTATAACTAATAGGTAAGGTTGCTCCTTCTATCTATAAGGTAATCCTATTCCCTTAACTACTGCTAATAAGATATAGTTTCGCGTCGCTCCACTATCTATTAGTGCTTTAAACTATTAATCTTACTATTTAACTTATAAATTTAGGTATTATCCTTAAATTCCTTTAAGGGTCTAAGGCTCTACTATTAGCTTCCTTTGGTTTTATAGGCCTTTACTTTTCCTAACCATTAGCTACTTAAGTTTTATATACTTAGCTTATTCTTTAGCCAATACCTAGTTCGCTTTTTATCTTTAATATACTATAGATACGTGTTCTTTAGGTATTTCTACTACTATTATTTATCTAAGCATTCTTCCGTAAGGAATCTTTCTAATTAAAGTATTAAGTCTCCTAACTTTTAAACTTCTGTTAAATGCCAGCCGTATATATACTTAGTATTCCTATACTATTACTTATTTAGCGCCTAATATATCCTTATAGGGTACTTCCAGTTCTTTTCTTTTTGATTTTTATATATTTTATATATGTTGTCTACGCATGCAATCCATGATAGCGTATAGTATGCTAGGTGCTTTAGGTTAACTCTTAACTTATCTTTATTTTTAAGTTTAAACCTTTATTATGCTGATCTAAATGTTATAACTTTATTCGCGGGTACTAAGATATGTCTCTCGCTTCTCTAGTCCTCTAATTATTTCTCTAGCGAAGCCCTACTGCACGCGTCCACGTTGCCGCGGGTGGAAACATTATCGGGAAATCATTCCTTATGATGGCTAAGTGTAGAGGCGATGGAGGAGAGCCGTCGCAGCGCGCGCAGCGCGCTGGTGTTGCGACTCTGTAGTATTGAGCCTGCGACGCGTATATTGCCCTTAACAACACCAGGAGTTTTATTGCCCCTACTTAGGGCTCCTGCCATACTATCTAGGGGGGCCATTAAGGGAAACTAGGATATGAAAACCGCCTAATATATGACTACCTGGCTCGCAGCTAGGCCCAAAACTGGCCTTATTTAGCTAGTCGACGTAGACGCGCCCTAGGCGTATAATAGGATACCCTTGGGCTTACACTAGCTCTAAGACTAAGAGGATACGGCGAGGGTGTAGGGAACCTCTTTTTATAAGAACTTGTTAAGGTTAACGTATTATAGATACTTTATACGAAACTTATTAAGGCCCTAAGGCTACCATAAAGAACTTATTAAGGCCCTGCCTAGAGAACTTATTAAGGCCCCTTTATAAGGGCCTATTTAGTATTTAGTATACCTAGGTGACTTAGAAGAGGGTCTTAATAGGTATAGTACGCGCGACTTGGACGACGGCGACGCGCTAGCAACGCGATAGTAATATAATGGCGACTAGACGGCGACCAGATGGCTTAACGAGGTAAAAATATAGGTAAAGCTCTAGGTAGCGGAAACATAGGCCAGCTTTAACGGCCCTATAGCATTTAACTTATAGTTAACTTACGGTTAACTTACGGTTGACTTATAGGTGACTTATAGGAGGGTCTTAATAGGCGTGGTATACGTAACCTAATGCGTATATGTATAAGGCGACTTATAAAAGGGTTTTAATAGGTGTGGTGTATATAACCTAATGTATATATATAGGGGAGGCTGTAGGGGAAATATAGGCTAGTTAGATGAGGACTTAATAGTTAGAGATATAGGCTAGCTTATAAAAAGGGGGGATATAAGCTTAGTTAGTAGGAGGGGGAAAAGTAGGTCGCCTGGTGCGGGACCTAGTCTCTACGGCCCCCCTCCTATAAGACACGGTTAGCCTATTATAAGGAGACTTTTATAGGTAACGCGAAACGGGAACTAGTAGTATATAGGGTGTTGCGCCCCTATATTACTACTGGCTTCCTATAGGGCGTAGTATATAGTAGCTACTGCTAGCTCTAAGAACCTTATCCCTTAACTAGGCTCTAACCTTTAGTATACCTAGTAGGTAGATAGGATTATACCCTAGCTAGAGAGACTACTACATGGCTTAAGAGAATGGATATGTGTGTTAGTATATTAATAGATAGAACCGTTCGCCTTTAGGGCGGCTTGCTAGTAAGATATACTTAAGGAATAAATAGGAGTTACTTAGGCGGGAGAGGTAGTAGCTCGGCCTTGTCCGTAGAAGGTATACCTAACTATATTATAGGATGCAGCTATAACGCCTCTATAGGATTACGTTAGTAGGCGCGAAGATAGGAGTTACAACCCCTGGAAACGGCAGCTTATGCCCACGCCAGCGGAAATAATAAAGAAGGCGTAAAACTAGAGGCTATGGAAGGCTCCTAAGCTATATAAAAGCGTACTAACTCTAGGAGGAAACTCTTATATAGACTACTGGGGGGTAGACTGGTACTTGGGTAATACCGTTATAAGATATCTAAAAGAACTAGTAAAATTCCCCGCAATTAGTGGTGGCAGCCAACTGCTTATAGTTTGGGACTAAAGTACTAGAAAACTGGGGTAGAGGCCTAGATAAGTAGGTATATTAAACTCTACTATATTACTAGTTAATATATAACTACCTACCTAACCCCTAGGGTAGTCGCCCGCGGAGCATGCGGTTACTCGCCGTTTTTAACTACCAAATATTACCTAGCAGCTTGGATTGCGACCTACGGTTTTCCCTATCTCCTTTTGACGGAGTAGTGACCCTTAGAGAGGGCCTAGCTGGGGCCTAGGTATAAAAGATACCTAAATATATATAATATTCCGCTCGCTTATTAGTATTATAGTGGTTAGAATAGATGAATCCCCCTTACGCCTTCGATGGCTCTAGGGGGGGGGAGACAAGGCGTATATGGTAGTGGTTTATATAAGAGATAGTATATAGGGGATGGGCAAGATATGGGACATAAAGAGACAATAAGACATAGCAATTAATTAGCAAGGCCTAGCTGGGACGTAGTAAACCCTAGCTTTAATAAGCTAGAGAAGGAAGTAGTGGTTCCTAAGGAGTTTAAAATATCTAAGGAGGAGGACGTGCAGTAGGCCCATAGGGCCGCTGCTACGTATAAATATGGCAAATTAGGGTTTTTTATCCTACTAAGGCTGCTTATAGGGTTTTTCCTTCCCCAACTGCAGGGTTTTCTTTATATAAATTATAAGTTTTCCCCCCTGTGACGGAGTAGTCTGCGTGGGCCAAGATAGGATCCGTATTAGACGTTAATTAAAGAACTACTACTAATTATTTCTCTAGATCCCTTAACGTTATAATTAAGGCTCCTTTAATATAAGTTATAGCCTTTTCTATAATTAGGTGGTTTTGGATAATTTACTTCTCTAACTATATATAAAAATCTTCCTACTTATTATTATATCGTTATTTATACTACTTTTAGTATAGCTGCTAGAGTATATATAGCTTATCCGTAAGGAAGTATCTTCTTATTACTATATTATAACAGCCTTTTATATATTGTTCCTTAAACCTAATAGGGATCTCTAAATCCTCTTTATTTTCCAGTTTAGTAAGCTACTTAGCTCTTAATATACCTACCCTAGGCCTATTAGTAATTCTTTATATAGGTACTCTATCCCTTATACAGCCTAGCGTACTAAATCTCTTATCTAGTTTCTATTCTTACTATACAATAATTCTTTACCTAAATTCTTTTATAGTTTCTTTTGGTTTATATCTTGTAGATAAATCCTTAAAGTCTTCCTACTTTTTAATTTTAGTATTAATATTTCGA
Organism: Cenococcum geophilum 1.58; assembly: GCF_001692895.1. Taxonomy (NCBI): domain Eukaryota; kingdom Fungi; phylum Ascomycota; class Dothideomycetes; order Gloniales; family Gloniaceae; genus Cenococcum; species Cenococcum geophilum. Next base: position 241,229 of record NW_027137629.1, read on the forward strand.
TCCTATTACCAAGCCTTACTTACAATTTCTTTAATAGTCCTTATTCTATTGCTAAAATCTTAGTTCTATAGGATTCTTAATTCTAAGCTTGCTTCTATCTTAAGTTTTACTTTAGCCTTAGTTTAACTAGGCTTCTATAGTATTCTTATCTCGTCTTAAAAGTCTTAAATCTCACTTATCTTGTTTTAGGAATCTTATATTTTTAGGAAACTTCGTCCTAAGCTTATTTATATATTGCTAAACTAAGCCGTTACTCTACTCTATTGGTTATCGTCCGTTATACGTCCTTAAGCGTATTTTATCCCATCTTAGGAATCTTAAGCATCTCGCATCTCTTCTTAAGAATCTTAAGCCTTTAGCCTTTTACCTTTATTAAGTGCTAAAGTGGTTTACTATCCTACTTCCCTTATATCTTATAAAGCAATAGATATTATATCTAATGGGGTTTTAATCCCTACTAATATTCCCTATTCTATAGTAGAATTATCCTTTACCTCTTTTATAATATCTCTAAGGTCTATATACTCCCAATAAGCTACCCTTATTACCTTATTGTTATAAAATATTTCAATTATATTAAATTTATTATCCTTAATATCCGATCTGCGAACTAGTTTATTAGTTCCTCTAAACTCTAATAATTTTAGCTATTGTGGCCAATAGCTTATACTATACTTAGCGTCCTTATAAATTCGGTATACGTTATTATAATAAAACGCAAAACTTTTAATTAAATATTCTTTTGTTCCTCGTAGCATGTTATTATCCCTCTATATATATATATCGTCTACTAGTCTCGTTCCTTTTACTATATAGTAGCCCTAACCACTTCTATAGTCTTTAATATAATAACCCTATTTTCCGCAATTTATATAAGCCCTTTTTTTAAACTATTTTTCTTATTATAGAGTCCGCCTAAACGTCTTCTGCTACTAAGATCCCTAGCTTAGCCTCTACTCCTTAAATCTTTAATTACTTAATCCTTATCCTCTAGGTTTCTATAGTCGTTTATTTTATTTTATATTTTTTTTAGTACTACTTAGGTCTATTGGCTCTGCGCCATACTATAGTTTTTAACTTTAACTTTGTTATTGCGTGCCCTACGCCTTATATAACTATAGAACTCTATTCTAACCCTTTTTAGTCTGTTCTTTCTAGTAGATCCTATTATTAATCTTAATTGCTTAATTAATTAAATCCCTAAGAGTATCCGTATCTTCCATTAGGATAATTACGTCCTAGACTTTAGCCTTAAGTCCTTATTTATATTATACTATAAGCGCTTTATTATTTCATTCAACCTATATTACTAATGTTTAAAACTACATTGTATACTTAATTACCAAAGTCCTTTATACTAGGTTTTAAAGCTTTCTTTCTACTATAGTAGTTACCTCTAGGTCTTCGAATATTTATATTAATTGTTTTATAAACCCGTTCTAACTTAAGAATATATACCGTACCTCCTGGCTAGTAGTTGTTATACCGTGCTCTTATACCTCTATAAGGTAAGGCTTAAACTACTTAAGTGCCCTTCCCGTTAAGAATAATCCTACGTAAGCGACTTAATCTATAGGCGTTCCTAGTTTAACTCCTTCCTATATAACCTTAAAGTGCATTTATATAAGAAATCCCTTAAGCTTTAACTTCTCCCCTAAGAATTACTTAATTAAGGGTAACTTAACCTTAGCTACTCCAATACCATTAATCCTTTCTTTAAATATCTTATTATTATCTGTTAATTAATTAACTATTTCCTATAGCTATCCAACAGTAACTAGTTGCGAGTTAGTATTTATTATACTGGTGTTATTACCTAATCCTAAGGTAGTCGCTGCTGTTAACGCTATTGTAGCTGCTGCTTTTAGTAGCATATTATTTAACTTCTTTTACTATAACCTTAGTAGTAAATATATAACAAAGCCTTATAGGAAATACTACGGTAAACTTGTTAATGGGCTAGGTATATAGGTATAAAATAATTAACAACGTAAATATAACTAGTGGAGTAGTTACCTAACAGATTAACTCTAATTATATTTTAAGATTCACTATAAGGAGAGAAGAACTATCTAGGTAAGGACTATAGTCCTTTAAATATATAACCGTACTCCTAAGAAATCCTCCTTATACGTAAGGTACGTCTTATATATAAGGTACGTAAGTTCCTCCTATCCCTCTCGTTTAATATATAGCATGTTATATAACCTTAGTTACTATTCCTCGTTATATAGCTCTACTGGTTCCATTTTAGACCGTACCTATATTAACTAACTAGCTTCTTCTAACTTCTCTTCTAGTAGTTATAATATCGTACTTAAAGCGTCCGTAACACTGCGGTTATAGTTACCTTCGCCTTTTTTATTGCGGGTTAAGGCGTAGAGTAAGGGCACTTTTTTAACTAGGAGAGGTTTTTTAGGACAGCTATAGGTTAAGTATTGCCTTAGTATTAACCCGTTTACCTATTTTACCTATTCTTATACGTATAGAGTGCGAGTTATTTAATAAAGGCAAAGGTGCGGAAATAGAGGGTAAGTAATTATATTATTCTTAGCTGGTAGCGCAGACTATAAATACGAGTTAGTAACGCTAAATTAACTTTAAGCAGTAACCTACTTATTCTTCTTTATTTTATTATAAATAAAAACCTATTTATTTTTTATAGAAACATACCCTTAACCGCACTGCGCTATTTCTCTTTATTTATAAGCTAAATTTATCCTCTAGCTATCTTATTACCAATATAGTAGTAAAGCATTTTGCTTTTAGGGTTAAAGTTAATATCTTAGCCTAGTATATCTATAAATATATTAAAGCTTAGATTATTAACGTATATATCTAGGGCGTTATTCTTACTAATCGCTAGCTTTTAGGTTAAAATAATTATTAGCTCTTTATTAGCTACCCACCGGATTAGTATTATTATTATCCTATATAACCTTAGTATTCCCTCCTACCTTATTACCTTTAGTATACTGGCTGGTAGATAATACGTAATAGCGAAGTATAGGAGTACTAGGTTGCCTATTGTAATTTACCTAATAAAAGCCATTTTTATTTATTTAACGCGTTATATTATAGCTGCAGCGCTAGGTAAGTTATTTAATATATTTAGTATATAGGTTTTTAGGTAAACCTAGAAATATAGATAGGAATTTGTTAAAGATTTCGTTTAATATTTGCTGTATTTATGCCTTACTTATAAGGGAGCGTAGTAGCTGTCTAAGGAGCCCACGCGTCGATATTTTGATTTTAATATTATAGTAGATCGTATTATATTGTTTATTTATAACCCTAAGATCTCGCTTAAGAGTGTCTTTAGTATTACAGCTTAGGTCTATTATTAGTGCTATAATTCTAAAAGCGTTAGGGGAAGTACGGTAGGAAAGACGTCTTAATTATATGTTAAGATTAATGTATAGGATTATATAGATAGGTAACTATATTATTTAGTTATATATAAAATAATTGGTTAAATATCTTATAAGAATGTCACGGAATAAGGGTAGTGGCTATAGAGCGTATGTATTTAAAGAGTCTATAAAACGTTACACGATCGATTATAAGGGTCGAGGGCGTAAGGAAGTAATATACCTACGCGTAGCTGACATAAGCTATACGCGAGGTGTATATAAGAGCATAGGGCTCTCCTATAGAGGCCCCTGCGGTAGAGTTCTATAACACTACCCCCCCTTCTATAGAGGCGGAGCTCTAGCGATGCTATGGTTACTATATACATATAAAAGGGACACTTAAGGTATAAAAAAGAAGAAAAAAGGGGGGTATTGCTAAAGTTTAAAACAACGTTATATAATAAGGCTTGGCATCTAAAAATCTAACTAATTAGATAACTTTAACCGCTAGTTAAAGTTCCTGGACATCTTAATGATATTCCGGTTACGTAATCGCACTTTACCGCAATTTAACGGCAATTTGCCTTTACGTGGTAATATATAATGGTTTAACTCTATAAGGGCTCCTATAGAGGATTAGGTATAAAATCTCTGCTTAAGCCTAGTTTCTATAGGTTCGCGTAGTAAAAGTCACTAATTAAATCCTTTACATTTTTAAAGTCTTTCTATAGTTACCATTCTGGCTAATTTATATCAAATCCTGTATATATAGCTCTGTAGTAAAGCCGTCGTCCTCTGCCTTTGCTAAAGTATTTAGAGTTAATAATTCGTTTAACGGTTTACTCCTTATAGTTCTTATCTTAGATTAGTACTAGTAGGGGTTTAGGCTATATCTGCCCTAGTAAAGGGTTAGGCTAATAAAGGTGTAGTAGTTATAGGTAAAATATAGGCTATATCCCGTAAGTAGCTAGGGTAGGTAGGAGTTCTAGCTTATATATAGCTCCTCTATTAATAACTCGTTTAATTAGATAGGGGCTAAGGTTCTTATAATTGAGTAACTTTATAGGCCTCTATATAGAGATATTGCGTATATCTAGCTATACCTAGTCGCCGACACGTATCTCCGGTGGTGGCGTTTTATAGCAATTAGCGAAGTAGGCCTACTTTACTTAAGCCTAGGCCATTTCTCCCTTATAGTAGTTGAGTAGATTTTTTATATAGTCTATATACTAGTCGGCAAGTAGTATCTTAAGGCGTTTTCTATATAGCAGTTTTTTATTAATAGGTTCTAGTGGCTCTATACTAGATTAGGGGTAATAACCCTTATTTGTAAAGAACGGGGTAAGTCCTATAGTGGTTAAGACATAGTTATTCGCTGCGAATTTACCTAGTAGGAGGTAATCTACCTAGTTATTTTAACTATAGGCAACTACCTATTGTAGGTACACTTTTATACTAGCATTAGCGTTTTCTAGTTACCTAGTAGTTTTATAATAGAAGGATATAGACATCTTAATAGAGATACTAAGGCGTTAGCAGATTTATCTCTATATATTAGAGTTAAATTATATACCTTAGTTGGACGTAATTAAGTTAGGTAACCTATATAGTCGGTAAACTTTATAAAGAAAGGCGTTAGTAATATTGCTAACGGCTACGCCTTTAGTTAGGACATAGTGGCACTCTTTTATAAGTTAGCATATTATTATAAGGATATTCTTATAGGTACGGCCGTGTCGTTTATAGGGTAGTAGGTTAATAACGAAATCTATAGTAATATCTGCCTATTATTATATAGATATTAGTAAAGAGTGCAGTAGTCCTTAATACTTTATTAAAGGCCTTAGCGCGCTTATAACTATAGCAGGCGCCTAAAAAGCGTTTAACTAAGTCTATTATTTTTGGCTAGAAGTAGTATTGGCTAAAAAGCTCGTAGGTTCCTTTTTTACTTAGGTAGCCGCTTAATCAAAGGTCGTAGGCTATTTAGATTAGTTGCCGTTATAAATTTTCTAAATTAGGGATAAATAGGCGACCTCTATAATAGAGCCTATTCTCTTTTACTTCTAAGGCTGCTATATTAATCTGGCCTAAGCTTTAGAGGTTAGTGGGTAGCGTATAGGCGCTAGCGGTCTTTACGGCAATAAGTTAATACAGTAATAGGTTAACAGAGGTGTTATATACCGTGGTAATAAGCTTATTAATTTTGGAAGGTAACTTTAGTTTTATGGTATAAAGCTAAGGTATAGTTGGCTCTATTATAGGTAGTATACCTAGGGCTAAATTTCGTACATTTAGGATTATCTATTGTTAGAACTAATTATAGGGGTTATTTTTAGACTAAGGAAGGTCTTATAAGCGGCGTATTAGGCTATTAGGTTTAGTACCCTATACTCCTAGTCTATATATAATTTTGAAGTTAAAACTAGAGAGCAACTCGTTTTAACGTACTTAGTATTAGTTTAGCTACTTTGTGGTTATAAAGTACTTAAGGTTACAATGGTCTGTAAGGACTTTAGTTAGCTAGTTAGGCTTTACTAAGGAGAGTTCTAGTTAAAATTCTTTAAACGCTTGTATAATTATAAGGAGTTCTTTATTATAGATCTTATAGTTATACTTTTATAGTATAAGCTTAGATAAGTAAAATACGACTAGGTAAAGAAGACCGTTATCGCCTATTTAGGAGAGGACGCCTATATTAATATAGTCTAAGGAGTCGGTTTTAAGATAGAGTTGTCGTCCTAGTATAAAGTAAGCTAGGATAGGTGCTTTAGTAAAGGCATTTTTAAGGTCTTAGAACGCCTTCTCGTATTTAGGCGTCTAGGTAAAGCGTAGGTACGTTTTTCTTCCTTTTATAGAAAGGCCCTTTATTTATATTATTATTTTAAATAGTGCTACTACGCCTAAGAAGTTATATATGAATTTATAATAGAAGTTGGCGAAATTAAGGAAGGCTTATACGTCTTTAATACAGTTAGGGGCTTATTATTTAGTAATTATACGTACCTTCTTAGGGGCTATACGGATACCCTTAGTAGTAATAATTAGTTTAAGGTATTTTACTTCTATAACTAAGAATTTGTATTTCTTTAAATTAATATAAAGTCCTATGTCCCTAAGACGCTATATAACCTTTTAAACGTGTTTAGTATACTTAAAAGGGTTATTACTATAAATAGGTATATTGTCTAGGTACGCAGAGCAGAAGTTATTAAGGTAGTCCTATAAGGCGTTATTAATATAGCTTTAGAAGGTGCCTAGGCCGTTATATACGCTAAAGGGTATAATAGTGTATTTAAATTAGCTGAAACGCGATACGAATACAGTTTTTTATTTATTACCTTCCTATCTATCTATCGCAGTCACGTGAGGGGATATTTTAATTTTTGTATAATTGGGAGGCGTGGGGCTATAAGGTCGCTCTAGGGCTAGTTCTTAGCAGTTTTACTAGTTCCTAGTACTTAAATCTGCTAAGGATTTGCCCTAAAGCGGCCAGATATCCCTGACCGTAAGCCTATAGCTATAAGACTATCTAACTATAGTGGTTGCATTAAGGCTGGCTTTTAGTGGTTTTACTAGTTCCTAGCACCTACTAAAGAATTGCCTTAAAGCGCTATTTATATATAATGTATACTAAGTGCAAGGGATAGCGGGTGGGGAAAGTAAATTAGCCACGTAGTGACTGCGTTTAATATTCGCGAATATTACGGGAGGTCTTAGTATTGTGCGTTACTAAGGTAGATACTGCTAAGCAATATATAGACGCTAGTATCTATCTATTGTAGTCACGTAAGGGGATATTTTAATTTTTGTATAATTGGGAGGTGTAGGGCTATAAGGTCGCTCTAGGGCTAGTTCTTAATAGTTTTACTAGTTCCTAGCACTTAAATCTGCTAAGGATTTGCCCTAAAGCGGCTAGATATCCCTAAGCGAAGCTCCTACGCCTAATAAGATATTACCGCATTCTGCTATATTCTGCCAAATTCTGCCATATTATTGCATTCTACTAAATTCTGCCATATTATCACATTCTGCCAAATTCTGCCACATTATTATATTCTGCTAAGTTCTGCCATATTATCATATTCTGCTATATTCTGCTAACCCTAAGTTATAAGCCAACTAATTAGGATTTTCCATGCCCGGTATAGAAAATCGCTATTAGCTAGCTTACTACTAGCGCCTTAGCGGCCCTCTTAACATCTTAACCTACTACGTAGTGATCCTTACGCTAAAAGCGGTATACTACGCTAAAAGTAAGAGTTAAGGCAATGGAGGTTAGTGGTCTTAGTTTTAATATATAGGTGAAAGGCTTCTAATAACTACCGACCTAGCTGCTAAATTTGCTAATATAAATACCCTAAATCTTTAGTAAACTGGGCAGCGCCCTAGCGGAAGAAGTAGTTTAAGTAACTACTTAGGTTAATCCCAGCAGCTACTAAATAGGAGGAAAGGATCTTACGAACCCCTAGAAAGGTAAAGGGTTTACTATTAAGACTAAATAAGGGAGAGTTAAGGGGTTAAGGGTCCCTATTAAACAGCTTCGTTATAGCAGCGACTAGGTATAATAGGCCGCCTACTACTATAATAGCGACGTTAACGCCCTAGTGTTGCTTATCGGCTTTACTCCATTTAAGGCGGAATGTTATCCTACTAGGCGTAAAGGTAATATTATATCAAGTGGCCTTTTTTACTAAGAAGGTCGTTCGGTTCTTAAGCTCTACTATAGTATACGTAATTTTACCTATTTATAGAAATCTAGTAAATGCGAGGGTGAATATAGCATTAGTGTTAATATCTAGTAGTAATAGGCCGTGTGTTACTACCTAGGCTAGAATGTCTCTAGTAATAGGTTACTTATCCTTTTTTGCTAAGGGAGAGATAGCGGCTACTCCGGCGAGTAATCGGTGTACTATAAAATCCTTAAATGCTATAATTAAGATACCGTAATCTACGTGGCGCGAGCAAATTACGGAGACGTAGGCTTATAAGGTTTTGGCCTTAAGCCTGCCTATTTATAGCTAGGAGGTACTAAACACGTAGCGGGTAATCTATTCGCCTAGTTTACGCGGCTTAGCTGGGTAAAGGGAGACTTCTTTAAGTGCGCAGTATAACTCCTAGCTGTTAACTGCTAAGGAATAGTTCTTACGGGTTACTAGCGTAAGGCCGTTTTAGAGAAGGAGCGCGTAGAGGTTAAATAGCGCGTTAATATTATCTTTAAAGTTTATAGGCGGTTATAAGTAGTCCGTTAGGTTTACGGCACCTATTAAAAACTTATTAGCTTTAGTAGTAATAAATTAAGGGCCTAGTATAGGCAGAACTAATAGATAGCCGTGGCCTGAAATTAAGATAGTGTATTAGCTAAGCTATTTAAATTACCTAGGATCTACTTCGCGGATATTGTAATATTGTAAGCTATAGCAGCTAGCATAATCTTATAAAGCGATTCGTTTACTATACTACGGATAACAGTCTTTTTAATGCCTTAGTAAACTACTATACTATTAATATAAATAGATAGCGCGCTATACTACTAGTTAGTAGACTATAGATTAAATGCGTAAGTAATAGCATGTATCTCTTTTGGATTAATATAGTCTACTTATTAACTAGGCTTAGGTAATATACTAAACGCCTAAGATTAAGAGAGGTTGGCTATATACTACTACTAGTTATCCTTATATTCGAGTTTCTTAAAAAAGTAAAAGCTGCTAAACCTAAACTAGGTAGAGGTGTTAGTAAAGAGATAAATATAGGTATGCTTAATATTGTTAAAGAATAATACCCCATTACTTATAGTAAGTAGGTTAAGCTAGATATATAAGTTACTTCATAACTTAGTGCTAAATTGCCTAGGTTTATACTTATTTACTAAAGTCTTTAGCTAAGTAGTAATAAAGATCTAAAGGGATCTAGAGTAAGATTAACCGAGTTTAATTACGTAGGCGTATTATACGAGGTAGCCCGCAAGCTGCTAGGCTTAAAGGAACAATAATAAGCCGTATTAGAGTATAGTAGTGACTTTCTTAATAGTACGTAATTATTTCTGTAGTAATAATCGCGTTTATATTTATATAGTATTAATAGTATATCCTAAAACTTTAATAACAGTTCCTATTATATCTTTGGAGCTATTTTGAGGGATACCTAGGGAGTTAGTAATAGAGATATAAGTCTAGGTAATAGCCGCTAAGTTGTTTAGGTTAGTAAGGATAAAGATAAAGTTATCTAAGTAGTATTCTACCTTGTAAGGTAGTTATAAATAGAGTATCTAGTATAGGCCTTCCGCGAAGAGGTTAAATATAAGCGGCGCAGTTTAAAGACTAAAGGATAGGTAGTATTCCTAGTAGATAACACCTTCCTAGGAAAAGCCTATTAATGTTCTTACCCTATAAGATAGGGGGACTATACGGAACGCGTCTTTAATATCTCTTTTAAGCAGCAGATATTTATAACCTACAGAAATAATATGGGCTTAAATAGCAGTAACTATAGTATATACTAGTGCTCCATATTCTTCTAAGATTGCGTTATTAATTAAAAATGCTAGTAAAAAGGAGAGATTGTGAATTTGGCGGTATCCTCTATCCGATTTTAGCACTAGGCCAAAAGGTAAGACTATAATAGGCCCTATTGCAATTCTAATATGTCCTTTTTTAAGGTTTAATATTATCTTCTTAGAGATAAGGTTGGCGTTATCTTAAGAGGAGTTATAGTTTCTATAAGAACTCGGAGTAGGGATAAACTCGGCTCCTATCTCGCAGCTATAGGTTAGGATGCCTACTAAGGTGGCTAGTAGATTACCCGGGTAGTTAGATAGAAGGGAGTGCTACGCTAAGATCCTTAGGGGTAATAGAGAGTAGTAGAGAGCCTTTGCCTCTATAAAGGTAGAGAATAATAGTAATATATTAGGCCTAGGTCCTAGGCGTGTAATTAAAGTTAGTATTATTATTAGGCTAGACCCTACTTTATAAGGTTCGCCTTACTGTTTCTAGGCGCAAGCTTTAGATAATGCAGTATAATCTTTACTATACTTTAAGCACTTATGCGGGTATTTATAAGCTATATTATCGCAGCCTCTACTATTAAACCTATGGTAGGTATTAGAGGTATAGGAGGTATCTAACCTAGGTCTCTTTAAGGCGGCGAAGCCGATAGCACTAAACATTATAAGGTATAGCGCTGTATACTAGGCTAGCATTTGCTAATTAGCGGGCTCTAGTTGGCTATTAGTTATTATAAAGGTATAATAGTTAAGTGATAAGTTAAGTATATAACCTACCTAGATATACTAGGTTAATAAGGTATAAATTATATTTATCTAAAGAAGTATGCTAGTAATAAGGTCCAGCGGGCATATATAGAGGGTGCCAGTAATAACCACGTAGTTAGTAAAACCTTTAAACTAGACGCCTTTATCTATAAATAGCTTCCTATTTACCTTTGCCTTCCTTATAACTAGAGTACCATTTTTAATCCGTGTCTTATTAGCGATCTTAATTTAAGCGGTATAGACTTAAAGACGGGCGAGGTTTACTAAATTAAAGGTACCCTTAAAAATATCTAGGTAATCCCTTTTTATAACACTAAGAAGGCGGAGTTTAAGCAACTTTACGCTAGAAGGGAGAGGCTCACTAAGGATATTAGCTATAGTAGCTGTTATAGTAGCCTATAAGGCCGAAGCAGCCAAGCCTAACTGTAATTAAGCCATTTAAGCCAGGTGGTATTTATACTGGCGAGCCTCCTCTACTAGGCGGGCTTCGCGCTCTTCCTTATACTTCTAAATCTCCCTTTTATCTTGGGCTTGTTCCCTTTACTCTTTAGTAATTTCGCGCTCTTCTACGGCAGTGGCGCGTATATTAGCCTTGGACGGTATTATAGAACTAGTAGAGGAGGGTGTAGCGGTTATAGATAATGGTATAGTTGAGGTAGGTTATCCAGGTGGGTTTGCTTATTAGGATTGTATACGCGTACGAGTCTCCTAGTTGGTTATAAGCGGTAATAGCGTTATAAAATAATTCTCAAACGAATGGATAATAAATGTATAATAAATATTAATAAGTTTAGTGATATTAAAAGCGAATTAGCTACGTAGTGACTGCGTTTAATATTCGCGAATATTGCGGGAGGTCTTAGTATTATGCGTTACTAAGGTAGATGCTGCCAAGTAATATATAGACGCTAGTATATTTAGAGATAGTTAAAGGCGGCAATAATATCGAGCTTAGTATAGATTTTGGCTTGGCTAAGCCGCTTAAGGGTCTCCCGTATAAGCGGTACTAGGTATTAGTTTTTAATTATAATAGCATTAAGTCCTTTATAGTTAACGTAAAATCAAATACCTTTTTTTTGCTTCTTAGTGAGAAGAATAGGGGCGGCTGCTAGTAATATACTGGGACGAATAAACCCTTTATTAAGGTGCTCGTTAATATACTTTCTTATAACTAAAAGTTCGTCTTTTAATATTAGGTAGGGTCTCTTATAAGGTAGCGTTTTTCCTTATTTAATATTAACGATATAGTTATTAGGTTAATATAGGGGGAGTATATCTACGCCCTTTTATAAGCATATATTAATAAAGTTATAGTACCTTTTAAGGAGGAGCTTACGGAGTTCTTCATTAGTAAGTCCTTTTTTAAGTTTTATAAACTTCTTAAAGTTTAAAGGTAAAAGTCCGTAGAGTTCCGCAGGGGCATTATCTTCTAAAAGGTTAACTATGTCTATTCTATTACTATAGAGGACGTAATTCTGTTCTTTATTAAGCTTATATAGTTATAATTAGGAAGCTATAGTAATGGTCTAGCCTTTTATACGTACTATACAGTAGAAGGCCGCGGCACTTATATAGTGGTAGTTAGTTATAGGTGGGGTAATAAGGGGTTTCTTAGGTTAATATCTTAGTAAGTAAATAGAGGCGGCTAGGCCATATCCTAGGCAAGTCTCTCTATAGTATTTAGAGTTAAAGGTTACTTCTCTCTTTTCCTAGTTAATGGTGGGGTTATATTATTCAAGCTAGCTTATTTTAAGAATAATAGGGTAGTAAGTAAATAGTATAATATAGGCCTAGAGCTCTTTCTAATGCCTATTTATATCTAAGTAGAGTTATGCTATATATGTAATCTTTTATATAGTATAACTACTATTAGCAAGTTATAGGGCGCGGGCTTTAGTAAGGGGTAAGGTAGATAGGTTATAAATATATATAAGTTAGGTATCTATAAATTAGTTAGTAGCTTTACAGTTAATTATAAAACGGCTTTTATATTATTTTATAGTAGTAGTTCCTATTATAGGTAAAAGTATCTATTTCCGTCCGTTTATCTTTACTAAGTTATCTATTAAGTAGGCCAATATATAGATCCCTCTATTATTAGGGCGTCTCAACCTATAACTTAGGGCTAAAACTTAGCGTTTTCCACTTCCGTATCCGATTCTACTGCTATTACTACGTCTTTGTCTTATACGGTAGTGGCGTATAGCAACGTATTTAGTGTTTAAGGCATTAGGTTAGGTATTAGGCGGCGGGTATTAAACCTAGCTATTAGGTAGTTTAGGTTATTATAATAATAGCCTTTTTAATAGTATTTATAGCAGCGTCCTAGTTTCTAGAGTAGCTTACGCTCTCCATTTAGGAGTTTTTGTAAAAAAAATTGGTATAAAGAGGTTAATATTGGCTCTAGTGGTACTTAAGGTAGTAGGTGTTGATAGCTTAGTATATATAGGTTTAGTAGGCCTAGAGGGCTTCTATAGAGAGGTCTTTAAATAAGGGTTCGTAGTAGTAATCTAATTTAGTTATTGTTTAATCTTCTATAGGGCTACTACTATCTTATAAACATTGTTGTAGTTATAGCTAGTGGCTGCGTAACTAAGGTAATAAGTAACTTTTTTAAGGAGATTCTCCTAGTCTTTAGTATCGTCTTAGGCGAGAGCTTTAGTATATTCCTGGAATTTAATATAGAACTTATTAAACAATTTAATAGGGCTTATCTTTAAGGTATATAGTTTAGCTTAGTTAGTGGCCAATAGGTTGTAGTTACGGTATATTAAGTCGAGATTGTTAAGGACTTCTTAGTAAGACTGCTACTTTTAGGGGCTACTAGTCTCCTATTAGGCAAAGAGTCTATTAAATAGTATACCCTTTATTCGCCCGATAATGTAGCCAATCTTAGTATCTTCTATAGGAAAAAGGTAGGCGCTCTAAGTTAGTTTCTCGCGGATTTGCATCTTTTAGTAGCTATATTCCTTACGGTCTCCTTAAAAGACTAGGGGATTAAGGTAGCGTATATTAGACCTTATAGTAGTAGTTTAGGTCCAATTATTATAGCTTTTATCATTACTGCTTTAGTAGGGGTTCCTATTAGGTAAAGCTACTTAGCGCTAACCCTTTATTAAGCGTTAAGTAGGTAAAGTTACTAGGGGTATAGAGACTTAGGTGACGTTATATATAGTAGAGAAGTATCTAGCATTATTACAAATATGTTTATTAAGCTAAGATTATAGGTATTTAATTATACCTTCTTTTTTAATAACCGTAGCAATTAGTGCAATCTTATTCTTTTTTAACTATTAGACGTCGCGTTTAGATATATAAAGGTCGTCTTTAGTTTCTTAATATGTGTTATTAGCGAGCGCCTTATAAGCTTATAGGTCTTGGATAATATCACGATCTTAGGTAGTACGCATCTTAGCTAATATAAGCTTTAGGTAATAGTTCTATAAAAGGCAGTAGTATTTATTAGGGTCTTGTGCTACTATTTTTACAAACGTCTTAGCGTCTTATATTTTAATTTTAATAGGTAATAGCTCTTCTATTTACTTGTCCGTAGTTATATAGTTAATAAAAAATAATATATTATTAGTGTTTATCTTTTTAGGGGTTAAGGCTAGGGCTAATAAATTAAATTCTTCTAGGATTAGTTAGCGTTATAGGTTAAGTATAGGTATTAGATTATTCTTTAGGTTTAATATAGTAGCTAATAAGGAATATTATCTTACTATTATAGGTTCCTTAGAAGTATAAAGTAAGGTAATTTATAAACACGCTGCTTCTAGTAGCGCCTATAGTATTATAGAGACGTAGAATTAGTTATAGGCTAAGCATTAGTAGTAAAAAAGGCGTAACTGTTACGGACGCTTTAAGTACAATATTACGACTACTTAGAGAAGAGTTGGAAGAAGCTAGTTAGTTAATAAGAGCACGGTCTAAGATAGAGCCGGTAGAACTATATAATAAGGAATAGTAACTAAGGTTATATAATAAGCTCTATAAGCTTTATAAGATCTATAAGGAACGTCTTACGTACCTTATATATAAGAAGGGTTTCTTAGGAGTATAGTTGTGTATTTAAGGACCCTTAGTCCCTACCTAGATAGTTCCTTCTTTATAGTAATTCTTAGAATACAATTAGAGTTAATCTATTAGGCAACTACTCTACCAGTTATTATTACGTTGTTAATTTCCTACTTTACTTATACACCTAGCCTATTAACAAGTCTACCGTAGTTCTTACTATAAGGCTCTGTTATATAATTACTACCTAGTTATAGTCTTAGAAGTCGAATAACATGCTACTAAAAGTAGCTATAATGACGCTATTAACGGCAGCAACGACCTTAGGGTTAGGTAACGACACTAGTATAGTAGATACTAACTCGCAACTAGTTATAGTTAGATAGTTATAGGTAATAGTCAATTAGTTAATAAATAATAATACGGCACTTAAAAATAGGGTTAACGGAATAGGAGCAGCTAAGGTTAAGTTACCTTTAATTAAACAATTCTTAGGAGAGAGATTAAAGCTTAAAGGATTTCCTATATAAATACACTTTAAAGTTATACAGGAAGGAGTAAAGTTGGCAATACCTATAGATTAAGTAGTGTACGCAGGATTATTCTTAACGGGAAGGGCGCTTAAATAGTTTAAACCCTACCTTACGGAAATATAGGATAATAGTATAACGACTATTAATTAGGAAGTACGATATATATTTATAAGCTAGACTAGATTTACGGAATAATTAATGTAATTATTTGGGGACCTGGAAGCAACAACTATAGTAAAAAAAAGCTTTAGGACCTAACGTAGCGAACCTTAGCAATTAAGTATATAACGCAGTTTTAGACGTTAGCTATATAGGTTAAATGGAACAATAAGGCGCTTATAGCATAGTATAAATAAAGCCTTAAGGTAAAAGTTAAAGATGTAATTATTCTAATAAAAGATGCGGACACCTTTAGGGAATTAATAGATTAAGCGATTAAGATTAATAATAGGATCTTCTAAAGGGAATAGGCTAAGAGAGGCTAGGATAGAGTTTTATAGTTATATAAGGTGTAGAGTACGTAATAACTAAAGCTAAATTAGAAACTATAGTATGGCGTAGAGCTAATAGACCTAAGTGGTACTAAAGAAACCTATAAGAGATAAAGGAAATAACTATAGAAACCTAGAAGTTAAGGATTAAGTAATTATAGGACTAAGAAGTATAGGCTAAACTAAGGATCTTACTAGTAGAAGACGTTTAAGCGGACTCTATAGCAAAAGTAATAGTTTAAAGATGGAGCTTACATAAATTGTAGAAAATAGAGTTATTTTGCTAGAGACTGTAGAAGTGGTTAAAGTTATTATGCAGTAAAGGGAACTAGACTAATAGTATATAACACATACGTATAAAGGGATAATAGTATACTATAAGGAACAAAAGAATGTTTAATTAGAAGTTTTGCGTTTTATTATAATAACGTATGCTAAATTTATAAAGACGCTAAGTATGGCGCAAGCTATTGGCCATAAGAGCTAGAGTTAAAAGGACTTAAAGAAACTAGAGAGTTAGATAAAGAATAAAATTAACTCTATAAGCTAGATTAAGATATTATAGTAACATGCGGATAAAAATTAGTAATAATAATAATAGAGTTAGAGTACTTATTAATTAATAGCGATAAGGTAAAAAGGGGAATTAATTAGGGGTACTTAAACCTTAATAACGTAATAGAAGTAGAGACTAAAACTGCTATAGAGTAAGGTTTAGTAACGGGTATTATAATACTGTTAAATACGGTATCTATCGCTTTATAAGATAGAAAAAGTAATATTTAAAGGCGATTAAGTAAGTAGACGACTGCTAGTGCTAGCTTACCACTTAATAAAGGTAAAAGGCTAAAGGCTTAAGATTCTTAAGATGAGATAAAAAATAACTAAGATTCTTAAGATAAGATAAGGTATACTTAGGGACCTATAATAGATAATAACCGATAGAGCAGAGTAACGGCTTAGTTTAGCAATATATAAATAAGCTTAGGACGAAGTTTCCTAAAGGCATAAAATTCTTAAGACGAGATAAGTAAGATTTAAGACTCTTAAGATAAGATAAGAACACTAGTAAAGCCTAGTTAAACTAAGGCTAGAGTATAGCTTAAGAAAGAAGCGAGCTTAGGATTAAAGAATCTAAGGGACTAAGAATTTAAAGTATAAATAAGGATACCTATAAGCAAGAAGCAAGAGACTTTACTATAGATTAGAGAATCTGTAATATAAATAGTAGTTAGACTAGGAGACAGATATATAAACCTAGAAGACTTACTAGGGGAATATAGTATTCAGCCTAAAGATTAAAAAGTTAATGTTATACTTAAGAAGTAAGAGAACTTCAAAGATCTAATTATAAGACGTAAATAATAAGAAACTATAGATAAGTTTAGAGCAAGAATCTTCGTATAGTAGAAACTAGACGTAGGATCTAGTATACTAGGTCGTATATAAGATAGAGCTCTAGTACGAAAAATTATTAATAGGCTAAAAGTAGGCACGCTAAGAGCTAAGTAGCTTACTAAACTAGAAAACGAAGAGGATTTAGGAATTCTAACTAGGTTTAAAGAACGGCATATAAAAGGCTATTATAACGTAGTAATAAAAAGATACTTCCTTACGGATAAGCCGTATATACTCTAACAGCTATACTAAAGGTAGTATAGGCAACGATATAATAATAAATAGGAAGATTTCTATATATAGTTAGACGAGAGAGTTATCTAGGACCACCTAATTATGGAAAAAGTAATAAATTATATTAAGGGAGCCTTAATTATAATATTAAAAGATTTAGAGGAACGATTAGAGGACTAGAGAAGTAAAAGACGTATCTTAGTACTTACAAATAAAGTTATAATATTTAGATTAACACGATAGAGGTTTAAACTTAAAGATAAAAATAAGTTAAGAGTTAACCTAAAGCACCTAGTATACTATACGCTATTATAGATTGTATATATGGATAATATATATAAGATGCACAAAAATCCAAAGAAAAGAACTGGAGATACCCTATAAGGATATATTAGGCGCTAGATAAGTAATAGTATAGAAATACTAAGTATATACACGGCTGGCATTTAGTAGAAGTTTAGGAGTTAAAAGACTTAATACTTTAACCAAAAAGATTTCTTATAGAAGAATGCTTAGACGAATAATAGTAGTAGGAATATCTAGAGAATACGTGTCTATAGTATATTAAGAATAAAAAGCAAATAAAGCATTGGCTAAAGAGTAAGTTAAGTGTATAAGAATCTAGCAGTTAATAGTTAGGAAAGGTAGAGGCCTACAAAACTAGAGGGAGCTAGTGGTAGAGCCTTAGACCCTTAAAGGAATTTAAAAATAACACCTAAATTTATAAGTTAAATAGTAAGATTAGTAGTTTAAAGTATTAATAAATAGTAGAGCAATAAGGAACTATATCTTACTAATAGTAGTTAAAAGGATAGGGCTACTATATAGATAGAAAGAGCACTTATATCTACTAGTTATAATCTTAGGAGATCTAATAGCCTATAAAGGAGGCATTATTAATCTTAAAATAGGACCTATTTAGATAACCATTAAAGGGAGATAAATTAAAATATCTTTTAATATATTACTATTAGGGAATAATAAGGCAGTGTTAGGAATGCCTTAGTTACAGGAATACAATCTAAAGATTAATTAGGTTATAGGTTAGGTTAATATTAGGGATACTTAATGCCGTAAGATATAACAATAAGCTAAGATAGTATAGTACTAAGTAAGGGCGACCTATAAAGAAACAGATAAAGGACTAAGTTATATACTAAAGAGATACCATAAGTATGGCAAAAAACTATAGTTACTAAAAAGTAAGAAGCTGTTAGAGTATATAGCATAGGACTATAAGATAGAATTAGAACTAAAAATAAGTTTAAGGTTTTTTCCAATCTATAAGCTTATTAAAGAAGAAGGGAAAGCATTAAAAGAGTTTATCTAGGAGAACTTATAAAAGGGATATATTAAACTATCGCAGTTATTAGCGGGTTATCTAGTACTGTTCGTACTAAAGAAGAATGGAAAACTTAGGCTATATATTAACTATAGATAGTTAAATAGCATTACTAGGAAGGATAGGTATCCTTTACCCTTAATTAGCGAAATCTAAGATAGGCGTACTATTAAATTAGAATTAAGGAAGGCAATAAATAAAAGGCAGCCTTTAGGTTAAAGGAAGGACTATATAAACTATTAGTAATGCAATTTAGGCTTATAAATGCACTAGTAACATTTTAGAAACGTATTAACAATATATTAAGAAAACACTTAGATAAATTTGTTATGGTATATCTTAACAATATTATTATCTACTTAATAAGTAAGGAAGAGTATAGAGAACACGTTAAATAGGTCTTAAAGAGACTATAGGAAAAACAGATGCTAGTAGTAATTAAGAAATACGAGTTCTTTATTAAGAAGACAGATTTTGTCAAATTTATTATTAAACTAGGTTAACTTAGTATAGATTTAAAGAAGATCGAGGCTATAGTAAATTAGCAAGAACTAGAGAATGTTACGCAGTTAAGATTATTTTTAGGGTTTTGCAATTACTGCAGAAGGTTTATAGCTTAATAGTTAAAAAATATTAAGCCATTTATAAGGTTAATAAAGAAAGAAGAACCTTAAGTATAAGGAGAAGAGCAAAGAAAACTATTTAAGGAGGTTAAGGAGTTGTTTACTTAAGACTTAATCCTTAAAATCTATTAACTAAAGCTAGAGACAGTGGTTAAAATAAATGCATTAGACTTTATACTAGGGGTATACTTTCTATAGAAATATAAGGACGGATGGCACCTAGTAGTATACTATAGTTAAAAGATAACACCACTAAAACTAAACTATAATATCTATAATAAGGAGTTGTTAGGTATAGTTACAGCACTTTAAAAATAAAGAGCATTCTTTTAAGGCATAGAGAAGCTATTTATAGTTAAGATAGATTATAAAAACCTAATAGAGTTCCTAATAACGAAAGAACTTAATTAAAGGTAGGTTAGATGGGTAGAGATACTTATAAAATACTATTTTAAAATTTAGTATACTAAGGGTACAGATAATACACGAGCAGATACTTTAAGTAAAAAGGCTAAACTATAAAATAATAAAAACTATTAGGGGCTTTACTATAAAAAGACATAGACGGATTAATTAGATATAATTATCCGAAAATCGCAGTAATAAGAGAAATTAGTTAGACCTATAAATTACTAGAAAGTAATTAGTTATAAAAAATCTAAAACGTATAAGTAGAGAATCCGGACTTAAAGTAGTACAAAAACTAAAAAGTAATATACTTATTAAGAAATATTGCAAGAGAGTTTATTAAGTTATTCTATAAGGGACTAACTTAAGGACATAATAGAGCTATAGGCTTAGTATTAAGACTCTAGGAGGAGTATATTATTAATAGAATTTAGGGACTAGCGAGATAAGTTATAAAAGAATATTTAAATTGCTAAAGGAATAAACTAGCGAGATATAAGCTATATAGAGAGCTACAACCTATTAAAATACCAGAAAGACTATAGGAGGTTATATTATAAAACTTTATTATAAAGTTACTAAAATTAAGAGATCCTATTACTGGGCAAGATTATAACGTAATTTTAGTAATAGTAGACAAGCTAATAAAGTAGGGATACTTTATAGCATATATAGAAGAAATCTTAGCGGAAGATGTCGCTAGAATCTATATTAAAAAAGTGTTTATAAGACATAGAGCACTAAGTAAGATTATATTAGACAGAAATTTAAGATTTATAGCAGTATTTTAAGAGGTATTCTTAGCGGAATAAGGAGTTTAAGTAGCAACTTCTACTGTATATTATCCGCAGATAGACAGTTAAACGGAAAGATTAAATTAGATATTAGAGTAGTATCTAAAACACTATATTAATTACGCACAGAATAATTAGGTATTATTGTTACTAATTATATAGTTTATATATAATATAACACCTTAAGAAGGAATAGGAATATCACTATTTAAGGCGAATTATAGATACGAGCTAAGAATATTACTATTGCTATATTAAGCAAAGAAAACGAGTAGTATAGCTAAGTAAAGAATAGAGATACTAATAAATCTTTATATAAATCTTACGGAAATAGCTAAGGTAGTATAGCAAAGAATAAAAAAGTACTATAACGCTAAGAGATCTAAGGGACTAGATTTTAAGGGGGGGGATAAAGTATAGCTACTATACAAAATTTTTAAAAGTTAATAATTAAGTAAAAAGTTAGACTATATTAGACTAGGACCTTTTAAAATTATAAAGAGGATTTTACTAGTTACGTTTAAGTTAAACCTACTAGCTAAAATAAAGATCTACCCTATATAGTATATCGCGATACTAGAGCCAGTATACGGAAATATTAAGCCACTAGTTTACAAAGCAGACACGTATAAAGGGTAAGAAGAAGATAAATAGTAAGTTTTGAAGATCGTTAGTTTTAAGGACGTAAACAATAAAATATAGTATAAAGTAAAGTAGATAGGCTATAATAAGACTACCTAGGAGCTACTAAAAAATCTAAAGAACGCTATAGGAAAGGTATAGGAGTATTAGAAGGGAAAAGGTTAGGTAATATTAATAAAGAAGGATTACCAAAGAATAAACCACCTAAGGGGGATATAGGAAGAACAATTGCTAAACTACTTAGAGTTGTTTCCTTCTCTATTAGAAAAGAATCCGTTCCTTTATTGCCAAGTTCCTATAAACCTTATTCTATAAGTTTCTACTCCTTAAAATAAACCTTCTTATAAACTTTCTTAAGATAAAGGAGATAAGCATAAGCGTTTCGACGAGCCTTAAGGGCATAACGCTCCTTATTACGAATGTAAGTTAGATAAAGCTTATTATTATACTAAAGTTAGTAAATCTCGGCTAGCGCCTCTAATAGTTTATTATTAAGCTTTACAGTAATAGATTAAACACAAGACCCTAAAATAAATTACTTAGGGGACTTAGAGACTATTAAGAGTAATAGGACGCGTATACTTAGCGTTAGAAACGGAATGAATATTATAAGAGGATCGCATATTCGCTTACATATATTCAGCACAGGAGGACAGTTATCGGTTAATAGGTAACGCAATCGCAATATAAACTAACCCCTTTTTTACGTAATAAGAATAGGAAGGTATAATCTTACCTAGCGACAGTATAACGGCTACGGTATAAGACCAACGCTTAGCTGCGGAAGAAGAAGGAGCGTTAAGTATAATAAGTAACAATATTAACTAAATTAATTAGACGGATATTATACCTCTAGTAAATAACTTAGAGATACTAGGTATCTTCGAGGGCGAAGATAAAAAGAAGGGAGATAATATTACAGATACTTTAAATACAATTTTATAACCACTTAAAGAAGAGTTAGAAGAAGCTAGTTGGTTAATAAGAGTATAGTTTAGGATAGAGCCGGTAGAACTATATAATAAGGAATAGTAACCAAGGTTATATAATAAGCTCTGTAAGCTCTATAAGATCTATAAAAAACGTCTTACGTACCTTATATACCTCACGTACCTTACGTATAAGAAGGATTTCTTAGGAGTATAGTTGTATATTTAAGGACCCTTAGTCCCTACCTAGATAGTTCCTTCTTTATAGTAATTCTTAGAATATAATTAGAGTTAATCTATTAGGCAACCACTCCACTAGTTATTATTACGTTGTTAACTTCCTGCTTTACCTATATACCTAGCCTATTAATAAGTCTACCATAGTTCTTACTACAAGGCTCTATTATAGTAACGTAATGTTATAGAATAAGGGCAGTGGTTATAAAGCGTATGTATTTAAGGAGTTTATAAGACATTACGCGATCAATCGTAAGGGTTAAGGGCGTAAGGAGGTAATATACCTACGCGTAGCTAATATAAGCTATACGCGAGGTATATATAAGAGCACGGGGCTCTCCTATAGAGGCCCCTACGGTAGGGTTCTGTAATAAATAAATAAATAAGTATATTAGCGAACGCTTCTTTACCTGCTCTAGGCTATAGCGCTATAGTTCTATATATATAAATCCCTTCTAGGCAGCTTAATATATACCAGTAACTATATTTATTAATACTTTAAGATATTTAGTTAGCCCTTAACTAGTAGAGCCTAGTTAGCATAATTAGAGGTCCTAACCTCCGCTAAAATACTTAATATCCCTAATAAGGGCTAGAATATTATTAGCGAAAACGGAGATATTCTACTATAAGTTAATAAGATCTTAGGTTTGTCTAGCTTAATAGAGGAGTATCTAAGCTCTTAGTATAATCTTTTAAGAGAAGACACGATTAAACCGTTAAAAGAGGTAGTAGGTTAAATTAGAGTAGACCCTTTTAGTTTACTAGAATCTAGATATAGTAATAGAATCGGTATATATAAATAGGTAAGCATACTATAATTTTAAAGTAGTTATCCCCTAATATCTGTAAGGCCTATATTAGCTTAGTAATATTTTTACCTTAAGGGCTAGTAATCCGCGTAGCGTTCTTACTTAGGAGAGTAGGGAAGATAATCTATTAGGATTAGCTAAAAAGACTAGTTACTAGGTCTCTAGTTACTTTAACTCCTAAGACTAATATTTTTTAAATATAATATATACTCGCAATAGCGGCAGTAAGACTATTAGCCGTATTAGAACAGAATTCTCTAGAGGTTAACTTATTCTTTAAGACCTAAAGAAATTAAGATTAACTTATCTATATTATAGACGATGGTTAAGGAATAAACTAGATTTTATAAAGTTAGTTACTATACTATATTAGCATTACAAAAGCTAATAAGAAAGCCGTAAGTGTGCAATATTTTCTAAATAAGAAGATATCTAACTATTAATAGATTCCCGTTATTAGAATACCTTATTTAAGTTTAATAAAATATTAAAGCACTATAATATGTTATAAATAAGCCTTATACATATCTTAGCATAATTATAGCTATTGAGGACGCTTCCTTATTTAAGAATGTTTATATTCTTAAAGACTAGCCAGATATAACTACTATAGGGCTTAAAGCTACCACGCTGAAATAAGTTCTTATAAAGCGTTTTGTAATAATTTAAGGACCTCTAAGCACTAGAAAAACGTGGCTTTAAAGGCGTTGCTTAGCAATATAACAATAGGAGATCTCCCCGTTATTGTTATATATTATACAAACTATGCACTAAACTAGTTATCTAGGTATATTGCTTAAAATAACTGTCTTAATACTATCGCTTATACGATAGACGATATTATACTATATTAGGCGCCAGGGCCATAGGGGTAAAAAGAAAAGGAAGCGTTAGGGCTCCCTTTTTTTATATCTTATATTTTATATTTTTATATTATCTTATATTGTCCTACTATTGTTCTACTATTATCCTATTATTGTGTTATATTGTTCTATATTATCCTACTATTATCCCGCCATTATATTATATTGTTCTACTATTATCCTGCTATTATGCTATATTATCCTATCATTATCCTACCATTATATTATATTATCCTATTATTATCCTACTATTATATTATATTGTCCTATCATTGTCCTACCATTATATTATATTTTCTTACTATTATCCTACTATTATGTTATATTGTCCTATTATTATTTTATATTATCCTACTATTGTCTTAGTACTGCTATATACTTTTTACTGTTTACTAAGATTGTAGTTATAGGTATTTGTCGGCTAGGATCTAGGTAGTAACTTTTAGTAGTAATTTTACTGCCCGAATCTCTTATTAAGTTTTATTCTGCTAATATAAAATTAGTGGCTTAGAGCTTGTTTTTAGTATTATAGATCTAGATTTTAGAGCCGTAGATCAATTAATTAGCGTAGAGCCGTTATATTATAGTAAAGCTATATCTAAGCAATCTATATTATAATTCTTAGCATAGTGCTATATATAGAAATATTTAATCGTAAGATTTAGGAAGGTATTTATATTTTAATTAAATTTATAAGGCTATAACTAAGGGCCTTTATAGGCAGTGGTATAGTAAGTTCTATAATTGCTTTAATTTAGGATTACTCGGTCACTGTAGGAAAGTTATAATACTTAGCGTAGTATTAAACTTAAGGTGCCTCTACTATTGCGGTGATAGAGATACCCTAAATTTCTAACAATTAAGATTTTGGACTATAGCAGATTAACTACTTACTAAAATATAAAATATAAAATTAAGTTAATCCTTCTATAAGGCTTTAGATGAGCTTTAAGCTTCTGATTTAAACTAACACTAAGACCTTAGTTTAGATTCTATATACGGTATAGCTTACAAATTTAATATACTTGCTAATCTAAAGGAGCTTTTAGATTAAAAAGTCGCTAGATTAACTAAACAATTGCATTAGAATTAGATTTAAGCTTTAGATTAGATATATTCTAAAGCCTTTAAATTTAATCTAAAGTCGCCACTAAATATTCCCTAAGATTTAATATAGGGATCTCTCTTTAAGGATCTAGTTTAATTATAAGGTTTAGGAAGGGGTTATAATTTAGTTAAATTTATAAAATCATATTCTAAAGTCCTTGTGGCGTAGTGATATAGTACGTTTTACCTCTTGCTTTAATTTAGAGCTAGCCCAATATAATTAAAACTCGGCGTGGAAGAGCCAATATGCTTAGTATATAGTGCTAAGATTTTGTTAAATATATAACTTTAGGCGTTATAAGATACGTATAAAAATACAAGCTTAATTTAGAGCCTTATTAACGCCTAATTTAATAGAAAATAACCTTCTTTTTTAATATTTTTAATGCGTAATAAGTGGGAATCGGACCCACTACGCCTAGGAGTTAAACTCGTGACGTTTAATTGCCTAATCTAGCTAGAAGGCTCGGCGGCGATGCAATAGGGCTTAATGACATAATGAGGCTTAACGGCGATGTAATAAGACTCGGCAACGTAATAAGACTTAATAATGTAATAAGGCTTAGTAATATAATAGGGCTTAACGGTAATATAATAAGACTTAGTAGTGTGATAAGACTTAATAATATAATAAGGCTTAGCGAAATAATAAGGCTTAATGGCAATATAATAAGACTCGGTAATATAATAAGACTTAATAATATAATAAGGCTTAGTAATATAATAAGGCTCGGCGGTAATATAATAATACTTAGTAATATAATAAAACTTAATAATATAAGAGTCTTAGTGACGTAATAAGGCTTAGGGTTAGGCAATGAGGGGAAGACTTAAGGTTGCTTAGTTACTCTAATACCTAATAGCGAAATCTAATAGTATAGTACTGCTATTAAGGTGTTCTAATACGGGTAGGCTATATAAAGGTTTTATTTATAATATGTCTAATATATCCTAAAAGTCTGCTTTTTGCT
Organism: Cenococcum geophilum 1.58; assembly: GCF_001692895.1. Taxonomy (NCBI): domain Eukaryota; kingdom Fungi; phylum Ascomycota; class Dothideomycetes; order Gloniales; family Gloniaceae; genus Cenococcum; species Cenococcum geophilum. The sequence continues at coordinate 267,253 of NW_027137629.1, forward strand.
TGTCTTTAAGGCTAAGTTTCTGGCCTATAATAAATTAATTATTATAGTTGGTAAAAGCACAACAAATAATAGTATGTTTTGCCCTATTATTCTTAAAACCGTTAAATATAAAGTAATAGGTGGCCTATTAACCTATATCTATTAGTGCTGGCTAATAAAGTACATTTAAAACGTACTAATATTAATAATAGCCCTTTTATTTTACAGTATAATAGGCTTAATAGTAATGGGGTTTTAGTTCTTATTATTAAGTATATTTGTCTAACGGAGCTAGGTTTACTAATTATTCTAATTAGTATTATATTATAGGTTAATTCAATATCTTACACCTATAAAAAAAGGCAGAAGGTAGATTAAATGGAATAATTAGGGTATGCTTTTCTTTACTATTAGGGATTTTATATAGACATTATATAGCATATAGGTAGAAGCTAGTAGTCATTAGTAGTAAAAAGTTTTTATATAGGATAGTAAGATTTTAAAAACCACTATTAATAGAAGGATCCTCTTACGTATTAATTAGGCTTTTAGAATAATAAAGATAGTAAATATATATAATCTATTAGTAGAGAGGATATACCTTAATAGGAATTGTTTATATATATAGAAATAAGAGTTAATAGGCTAGATTACTTAATAGGTATTAAAGTAGTTAGTAGCTAGAGTAATATTAATCTAGACTAAATTTAAACTTTCTAGAATGGGCTACCTCGTGCACAGTCCTACCTTATATTACCCTACTAGCCCGCGAAGCCCTACTGCACGCGTCCACGTCGCCGCGGGTGGAAACATCATCAGGAAATCGTTCCTTTTAATGGCTAAGTGCAGAGGCGATGGTAGGGAGCCGTCGCAGCGCATGCAGCGCGCTATCGTCGCGGTTCTGTGGTGTTGAGCTCGCGACGCGTACCACCGTACAAAGCATCGCCCTCAACAACACCAGGAGCCTTACTGCCTCCGCATAAGGCTCTTGCTCTACCACCTAGGGAGGCCTATCAAGGGAAACTGGGATACGAAAACCACCCGATGTACGACTACCTGGCTCGTAGCCAGGCCCGAAACTGGCCTTATCATCTAGTCAGTCGACGTAGACGCGTCCTAGTCGTACAACAGGACACCCTTAGGCTTGCACGAGCTCTAAGGTCGCAAAGGGACGCGGCGAGGGCGTAGGGAACCCCTTTTTATAAGAACTTGTTAAGGCCCTGCCTAGAGAACTCGTTAAGGCCCCTCTACGAGGGCCTATCTGGTATCCGGTACACCCAGGTGACTTAAAAGAGGGTCTTAATAGGCGTAGTGCGCGCGACCTGGACGACAGCGACGCGACAGCGACGCGACGGCGACGCGACGGCGACCAGACGGCTTAACGAGGTGGAAACACGGGCAAAGCTCTAGGCAGCGGAAACACAGGCCAGCTTCGACGGCTCCATAGCGCTCGACCAGGTGACTCACAGGAGGGTCTTAATAGGCGTAGTGCACGCAACCTGCGCATATACATATAGGGGAGGCTCTAAGGAAACACAGGCCAGTCATATAAGGACTTGATAAGTTAGAGACACAGGCCAGCTTATAAAATAGGGGGACACAAGCTTAATTAGTAGGAGAGGGCAGAGCAGGTCGCCTGGCGCGGGACCAAGCATCTACGACCCCTCCTGCAAGACACGGTCGGCCTGTCATAAGGAGACTCTTACAGGCAACGCGAAACGGGAACCTCCCGCGGGGCGTAGTACGTAGTAGCTACTGCTGGCTCTAGGGACCTTACCCCTTAGCTAGGCTCTGACCCCTAGTGCACCTAGTAAGCAGGCAGGATCACGTCCTAGCCGGAGAGACTACTACGTAGCTCGAGAGAACGGATGCGCGTGTCGGTGTACCAATAGATAGAACTATTCGCTAGGGCAGTACGACTGCTCGCCAGGGCAGTACAACTACTCGCTAGGGCAGTACGCTAGTAAGGTACGCTTAAGGAGCAAACAGGAGTTACTTAGGCGGGGGAGGCTTTTGGCTGGGCCTTAACCGTAGATAGTACCTAAGGCTTCAACCACATTACAGGATGCAGCTACGACGCCCTTATAGAATTACGTTAGTAGGCGCATAAGACGGGAGTTGCGACCCCTGCAAATGGCAGCCTATGCCTATACCGGCAGAAATAATAAAAAGAGGCGTAAAACTAGAGGCTATGGAAGGCTCCTAAGCCGTGCGAAAGCGTACTAACTCTAGGAGGAGACTCTTATATAGACTGCTGGGGGGCAGGCTAATACTTAGGCTAATAGCCTATTATAAGATATCCGAGAGAACTGGTGAAATTCCCTATATTATAGTTGGTAGCAGCTAACTGCTTATAGAAAGCCCTAGGCCCTCGGGCCTAGATAAATAGAAAAGCTACTAGAAAACTGGGGTAGAGGCCTAGATAAGCAGGTATATCGAACTCTACTATATAACTACCTACCTTAAACCACTCTAAAAGGTCTAAATAGCCTGCCTTTAGAGTATAACAGGCGGATATAAGCAAACGGCCACAGCTCTACTTAAAAAGGAAGCTAATATTCCCCCCCTACAACTATATATTAAAGCCGCTGCAATATAAAGGGCGTAAAAGGAACGCAACTCTAATATTACAAAGTATATTAAGACACGCCTAAATAAACTATAGAGGGACCCTAGGGCGCCTTATAGGAAAACAAACTAATAACCCTAAAGTAGGGAAGATATATTAGAGAAACAGGTAAAGAAAGCAGAAGAAGAATGGTACTGCTTTAGGGCCCAGGCCCATATAAAGGAGGAAGGGAGACGTATAAGAGGCTAGTAAGGACAACAGCAAGAGAGAAAAAGGAGCTAAAGTAGAGTATAAAAGAATGCTGGGAAACCATCTACCGCAATGCAATACTGGCTAAACTAATGCTGGAGAGGCGTATAGGAGTTAAAGGTACAGAGGCTAACTAAGGCAAGAGGAACCTAAGCCGTAGCATAGTTAACGCCATAGGGGGTAGACACCCTAGGGCTCTAAAAAGGCCTAATAAAGGCAGAAAATACAATAGCAACGCTCTTAAGAATAGGAATAATAGGACTAAAAAACTGGCTCTACTGGGTGGGTGTCCTAGTAGGTAGCCCAAGATGCGAATATAGCTAGCTAAGATAGACACCAAAATACGTAATACTGTTATGCCCCTTATACACTAACTAAGAAGTAATGCTCTTAGTAGCTAGTATAGAGAACTATAAGACACTGCTCTTAATATAAAAAGGCCTTAAGGCGGTTACCCAGTGGCTTATTAGCTAAAATATACTAAACCAGTTCTAGGTCGCAAAGGAAATAATAATAAAGGGCGAGGGGGCGAGCAACGGGCGCCCCCTAATAACTCTATAGTAGCAAAGTAAAGTATACAATACTAGCGCGTCCGTAGGCTAGTTACGGCAGCAGTGGTTCCTAAAAAGGTCAAAAAGTAAGGTAGTAAAAGCACTATAGGTAACTTATAGGCGCCTTATAGGCGAGTTCTAAGAGGTAGGGAGATGGATTACGGGGTTTTCTTAAGTTAAGTCTTTCTTAAGTTGAGTTTTCTCCCTATATGTAAATAAGAAGTAGTCCGTGTAGGTCTAATAGGGATCTAAATCGGACGTTAAGTAATGAATTATTATTATTATATTACCCTACTAAAATACTTATACTTAAGAACTACTATAGTTATTTATATAAAAAATTTAATATAGCTTATTAAATAGTAATTTAAGCTTTTTATAAAATAAAAATTCTTTATTTTAAAGTTATTTATATATAGTTTTATTTTATATTTTATATTAAAATATAGTTTTAAAATACTTATAGTATTACAGCGCTGGTGGAAACTAGTAAATATTAGTGGATTATAGCGGATAATCGCAGACAGTTTTAGATAGTTTTAAATAGTTTTAGATAATTGCCGTTATATAACTAGAGGATTATATATAACGTTAAGTGGCGCCACTTTCTTCTTTTCTTTCTTTAGCTTTAGATTCTTATTTATAAACTACCAATTATATAGGCTTACGCGTCCCTCTTTCCGTGCTTATACCTTAATTAACTAAGTCGCTAATATATAGCTTAATAATTATAATAGCTATTTATATAAAAACCAATTGATAGGAATAAAGGCAAGTGGTTACTATATAAGGCAAATTGCCATTACGGGTGGCAAGTTGCCGTCACGTGTCGCCGCGGTAGTAGCGTAGCGAGGAGCCTTAAGCTCCTCGCCCTCCCTAATATATATAAGAATAACAATTATTATACTATCTACGAACCGTAGCTACGTGATATCCCCTTATATAACCAACACTAATTAGTAGTTAACTTTACTATTATACTATAGAATAGCTAGGTATTCTACTAAGAAGAGATAAGCTACTATATTAGTGCTACTCGTGCTAGAGGAAGCTGTCTTTTAAGGTTAGAACTGGTCCTAAACCTTAAATAGAACTCTTCTATAAATCTAAGGATTTAAAGGCTAGAACTGGTCCTAAGCCTTTCTAAGATTATAGATTCTTACGTCTATTACGCAGAACAATACGCTTTATAAGTCTTTGCGATTTAAGGCTAAAACTGGTCCTAAGCCCTATAACTATAAATATACGTCACGAACGCGTACTAAACAATAAACGCGTACTAAATAATAAATATACATTACGAACGCGTACTAAATGACAATCCCTATACTAATAACACTTCCCTCCCTCTAAAAACATGGCTACGCCTACCTTAAATAACTGGAAAGACTCCTTATTACTAGGGGTAGCTAAGTATATAAAACTTATTAATAAAGATTAGGACGAATTCGCCTTTAATATAATAACTTATACCGTAAAATAAGTTAACGGCTTTCTTCTATACTATATTATATTCTACTAAAATAGATATTATGCCAACTTATAACTATGGGAGTATTTTAGGGAGGATTTTATAGGATAGACTGCTAATACCTAGGCACTTAGTAATGTTAATATTGTTTAGGACTTTTAAGACTTCCTCTATAGGAATGGGGTATATATTACTAAGAATAGTAACCTAATTACTAGTAATATTTAGGCCGTTATTACTAGTATAAAAGAACTAATATAGACGGAAGCTAAGATTATATATTAACTACGGAAACCTAAAAATAACCTATATTCTTTAAAAGGCAACTTTAATTCGTATTAAAACCCCTAGAATGCTAACCCTCTACCTAAAGCTACTCTCCTACCTAGAGGTGCTTTCCTACTTAGAGTTACTTCGCCTTTACCTCCTCTACTCTAGTTAACCAGTAAGCCTTTATTATAAGAAGTTACGAATTTAATAAAGGTATATTTAAATAAAGAGAAGAAGTTTAGAGGAGAACTATATAATATACTTAGAGTAAAACTATAGGTTTTTTATAACTGTTATAATAAGGTTAGAATTTAATGCCACTAGTACCATTATACTTTCTCTATTATGTTAAAGGGACGGGCAGCAATATTCTATTACGACTATATTATAGGTAAAAACTATAACTTTAATATAATGCTTTAGCTTACTAGAGCCCACTTTAAGATTAATAAAAATCGCCAACTTTATATATCCGAATGGCGGGAGACTATATTTTAAAGAGTTATTACTTCTAACCTAATAAAGACTTATTTAGAGTGCCTTTAACTACTTTTTAATAAACTTTAGAAAATCTAATATGGCCTTACTAAAACTTACTAAAATAAAAATAGCTTAAGGGACTAGGTTATCTTAGCATGCTATAGCGTTCCTAAGTATAACTTGGCGCTATATAAACCTATAGATACATTTAAAGGAGTATATACTAAGCTATACTCCGCTATAGGTACTGCGATATAAATATAAGAATCTTAATAGTTCTATACTAAAAACTCTACCTAACTAAGTATTCCTAACCAACACGATTATAACTAGACTAATTAAATATATAGTGGCCGCGGTAGGGAATACGGAAGAGGGTATAATTAATATTAACTATAAGGTAATTATAGAGGTCCTTATAGAGGTTTATTTCAAAGTAATTGCTAGAAAAAATGCTACGTTTATAAGAAGCCAAATTACTAGTTAACTAGATACTCCCTTAATAAGTAAAAAGAGACATATAATAAGTTCTATTAGAGTATAAGAAATATCGGAAATTGTAAGGTTATTATAGCCTACTTCTAAAGCTTCCTAGTTTAATATAAAGGCGTAAAAGACCTTAAGGGTGAAGTTAATAAGACTAAATAGCTCCTTATGGATATAGAAATTAAGGACTACTTACCTAACTAATACTTTATTAAGTATGGTAAGGTAAATAGCATATAAACTATCGCTGTCCTTAATAACTAATCTACGCTCTATTCTATTACGAAGTTAGATATCTTTAATAAGCTAAAGGAAAGCTCCGCGTTTTCCTTTAATAATAGATACTTGGTAAACGTCTTCTATAGTATTATGCCGGATACTAGAGCTGTAGGAGTATCTATAGTAGGAGAACCTTAAGTTTGAGCCCTTTAGCAGCTTAATAGCTCTATTTAGATTAACTATTTAATAGTAGGCTAGTATACAATTTATTTTGGCAAAGGTACTACAATTTTTTTTAGCACAATTAGGGTTTAAACCCCCTTAGGGTATATTAGTTTTTACGTTGTTTCTATAAATACTCCGTTTCTATTTTATATTAAAGATATAGATAAGTTAGGCGTTAGGCTTAACAACCTTAAGAATATACTTATTTAGGGAGATAATTAGGTACCCGTTATGCGCAAGTAGGGTTACCCCTAGTTGCTTCTTTATTAACTAGAAAAGAGTATTGCTTAGAGCCACTTAACTAAGTCGGAATTACGCTAACTATACTGTTATTTTAGCCACCTATCTGTTTATTAATTACTTAGGGTTTTTTAGTAAGTAGGCTATAAAGTTAAGGTTAAGGCAATTAAGCATCTTATAAAGTATTGCTATTACTACTAAATAAACTAGAAGTCCCCTAGCCGATTTAAGTTCACCCTTAAGAATAACTACGACTTTAACTTCTATATTATTATTAATATTATATATCTTAGCGGTAAGCCAGTGCTCTAAGTTATTAACTTCTTAACCTCCTTCTAAGCCACGCGTTTCTTAAAAGATATATTAGCTAGAAACGTATAGGAGACCCTTTAGTTATGCTAGATTAATGTTTATTTAGGACCCCCTAATTAAATTGTCTATAACGTAGAAAAGAACTTCTTATCTATAGAGTTTTAATAATAGATAAAGGCAATAGCAATTAAGGTTAAGGAAGTCCCTATTAAGGTATATAATAGTATTAGAAAAGTAGAACAATATTACGCGCTATTACGCCACGTATATAAGATTATTTCTTTAAAACTAAAGAATACTAGTGAAAAACTTACCTTATAAATAGCTGTTAAAGCTATTAACAATTCCACTAGCCTAGATAGACTTATACTTACGTTACTAGTCTTTAGCGCCTACCCTTAAATAACTAACAATTCTCTACTATTTTCCTCTATTATATAATAAGCTGAGGCTATTCACAAGGCAATAAAAGAGGTGTAACGTCTCTACGCTACACGCTAGGTTAACGATATACTAAGAATAAGAAATAGCCTAAATACCTTAACTACGCTTAATCTGCTACTCTAGTCTAAGGTACGCGTATGGCGTAAAAAGGGAGGATAGTTAGGCCTATACCAACTTATTATAATTAATGGTTAAACTTATACTATTTAGATGCCTTACGGACCTACTTAATTCCGTTTAACTATTATTAAGCCTTACTATAAAGATAATAATTCTAAGCCTTTATAGGATGCCCTAGAAGATACCCTAGAAGAGAACTACGATTAATATGCTCTAGAAGGCGACTATAATTCTAATATAATTGTAGTAGATGCGCTACAACTATAACGCGGTAGAGGTCGCCTAAAGGGATCATAAAATCGCCAATATCTTATTAATTTTGAAGAATAATTTATTGCCGCCATTAAGAATAGAGTTGAGTTATTAATGGCCTTTATAACAGCTAAGGAGAAGGCTAACTTTGAACTCGCAAAACAGCTTTAAAAGAAAGGTTGTATTATAACTCCAGGAGCTTCTTTCTAAGCATCCAATAAGCAGGAGATCGATAGTCTTATTATAAGAGAAGTCTTTAAATTCGAGAAGTATAACCCTACTAAGTTTGATAGAGTTCGTATCTTTAAGTCAAGAATGGTTAATAAGATTAAGGGCAAAGCTACTAATGTAACGGCGCTATCGCACGTTACCTGCCAAATTCTGCCATATTCTGCCGACCTGCGATTGGCCCGCCTAAAGCTAGCGCCTTAGCGGCTCACCCTATATATTTGTTTACATCGGTCCTAGCGACCCCTTTTCCTTCTCTTTAGCTTAGTATCTTTATAATATAGCATTCGTTTAAGCTTTGGTTTAGAGGCATTTGTTTAAGCCGTAACATTATACTAAGCTCTCCCTACCTTACCTAAGAAGGCCTTAATAATATCCCACCCTAAAGAAACTTCGTCTGTAACAACGCATTAACACGCTATACTTAGATACTAAAATAACTCTATATTGCCTGGGAAGGCCTAAATAATATTCTACCTTATAAGCTAGACAGGACTGGACCTGTACCCCCGGAATTAAAACTAAAGCGTATAATACCGACAAACCTTAGGAAGCTAATGATGGCACTTAAAGCAAGCTTATTTAAGAGAGCTGCCTCTACCTAAGAGGAACCTAAGATCTAATTAGGATCAGAAATTAAAGATAATAATAATATTGTAGACATACGCGAGCAGATTCGCGCCTTTATAGCTAGCTAGGAAGCCGATTATCTTAAAGCAAGAAATATATAAGAGACCCTATAAGAGATCCTAAAAAGCCTTACGGCCCTATAAAATAGCCTAGCTTCCCCTTCTCGAAGCCCTAGCTAACCTATTTACTCTACTAAATACAATATACTAGGGAGTACGGATATAATAACAAAGTAATTAAAGTCCGTTAAGCTCCCTAACCCCCTACTATTATTTAATGGGATAAACCCTATCTTTAAAAATTAGAGGATTTAAGTATAAGGAAAGCTCCGCGTTAACTATAACTATTTCCTTTCTAAAGAAGCTAAAATGCTCTACCTTTTTAGTCGAACCAGTAGGGACGCCCAACGGCACCTTTAAGCCAAGTTTAAGGACGACTCCCCTATCTAATTTATATCTGTTAATAAGATAATACGGCACCTAGCGGCTATTTATGTTAACCTAAACAAAGTACGGGATGCCCGTTATGACTATAATTACCTAATAATAAAACTAAACTAACCCTTTCTAAATTCTAGACTTAATTCCTATACCTTACAGGAGAAGGCTAGGTTCCCCTTAAGAACTACTAATTAGACCTATATAATAAGCTAATAATCCGGCTATAAGAAAAGATTACTATAACCTTAGATAACCTACTAACCTATAAAAGACTTATAGCTTATTGCTTATTATTAGACTTAGAACTAAAGCGGATTAACGCCCGCCCTAATTAGCAGAAGCGACTCTATAACAATTGGAACTCGCTAGCTATACCTATAGAAGCTAAAGTAGGAAGATAAGTTACAACTGCTCTTATACTAAAGGCGATTATAACTATGTACTGGTGAGCCTTGCCTGACTAGCTACGTACCATGCTATTAACTAGTATTCGCCGTAATACTCTAATTAACCCTACCTTAGCCACGTGCTTTAACTATAATAAGTAAGGTTACTTTACCTCGTCCTGCCTGGAGCTAAAGGATATAAGCGATATTAAGGAGATAGAGGAAGGAGAAACGTCTAATAAGTTAGGAAAAAAAGAACCCTAGGGAAAGACTCCCCCCTAGGGTACCCTATCGATCTTAAAGAGATTAATCTTAATTAGTTAATAGGTAGAAAGCATTTCACGGTTTTATATATAGTATCTCAAAATAGATATAGAGTTAATATAACCGCCCTTATTAACACTAAAGTAAATAGCTTCGCCTTTATAAATACTGCTTATATAAATAATATTGCCAAGTTTCTAAATGCAGAAGCCATTTAACTAGAGAAGCCTATTTAGGTAAAGGGCTATAATAGCCAAGCCGGTCGGCCCGTTACCTACGTCTTAAAGTTATATATCGCTCTTAACGGACGACGCTAATACGGTATCCCCTTTTACATCCTAGACCTAGGGTCCTATAATATAATCCTTAAACGAAAATAGATATCCTATTTTAATATTTGGTTAAATATATAAAAAAGACAGTTTGTTTAGCCGGAGGATAGACTAAGGTTGCCCTCCTTTATTAGGGAGATCCGAACTAACCGTAAGATACTAGCCGCAAGGGCTAACCCTACCTACTAGTAGGATATCTAGGCCCGTGACCTAGCCTTTACCTAAGAGGACGCCCGCTATAAAGCTAGAAAGAACTCTATACTAATAAAGATACTCTCCTAAAGCGCTATATTTAAAGAGAACTCTATATATAGAAGCGGGATAGATAATAACGTAGATAACGTCTAAATTGTATAGATCTAACCGTTATAGAAAAGAACGTATTAATAGGATATAAGGGATAACCTCTAAAAGATATAATAGGAGCTAAAAAGGGTAACGATAACGCCAGTACCCTAAAAGTCCCTAAAGTTATATACGCCCCTATTATTAGTTAACCCCCCTACTATAGATATCGCCGTAATTAGCGCTCTAGTATTCCACTTTAATATATACTAGAAGGATAATAAGGTCTTTACAACGAGCCTATATAAGATTAACCAAATTATTAATAATAAAGAGGAAAGGCTAGATAAGGAAACCGACGAGGAACTAGTTAAACGCCTCTTTCCTACCATTTATATAGGCTATAAGGATGTATTTTTAAAGGCGGCCTTAGATAAGTTACCCCCTTACCAGATATATAATTATAAGATTTAATTAGAGGCCAATAACTTGCTAGGCTATAGCCCCCTTTACTATTAATTAATAGATAAGCTAAAAGTAATAAAGTAGTACTTGATTAATAACCTAGATAAAGGGTTTATTAAGCTAAGTTAAGCCCCTTTTACTTCCCCTATCCTGTTCGTAAAAAAGCCTAATAGAAGTCTTTATTTTTGTATTAACTATTAAAAGCTAAACGCTATTACTTAAAAGGACCGGTATCCTATTCCTTTAATTAACAAGACCCTTATACGTCTAAGCTAGGTAAAGATCTTTACTAAACTTAATATCCGCCAAGCTTTCTACCAAATTAAAATAGACCCTGCATCCGAAGATTTAATAACGTTTCGTACCCGCTATGGTTCCTATAAATATAAAGTTCTTCCTTTTAGACTAATAAACAGACTAGCTACGTACTAAAGGTATATAAATAACGTTCTTTTTAATTACCTTAACAAATTCTATACGGTATACCTAAATAACATTCTTATATACTCGGACAACGAACTTAAGTATTAAGTTTATATTAAGAAGGTCCTAAAGAGACTACGGAACGCGGGCTTATAAGTCGATATTAAGAAATGCAAGTTTAGGGTAAAATGTATAAAATACCTCGGGTTTATTATAACTATAAAAGGAATTAAGGTTAACCCTAAGAAGGTAGAGGCAATCTATAACTAGAAGCCCCCTTATATAGTAAAAGGAATCCAGTCCTTCCTTAATTTTTGTAATTTCTACTACCAGTTTATCTATAACTACAAAATTGTGGTAAAACCTCTCGTATAACTAACTAGGAAGGATACGCCTTTCGTCTTTAATAATAGCTATATAGAGGCCTTTAAAGAGGTAAAGGATTAGCTTATTTCTTCCCTAATCCTTTATTACTATAACCCGGACCTTAAATTAATGCTAGAAACAGACGCCTCTAATAGGGTCGTAGTAGAAATCCTATTACAGTTACATCTAGACGGCGAATAGTACCCTATAGTTTTCTTCTTAAAGATAATAGACCTAGCTAAGTATAACTATAAAGTATATAATAAAGAAATGCTAGCTATTATTTAATTACTCTCCTAATAGCGCGTAGAGCTTAAAGGTACAAATTTCTGGATTAAGATATATATAGATTATAAAGCCTTAAAGTACTTTATGACTATAAAGTAGCTTATAGGGCGATAAGCCTAGTAGGCCGAAATACTCTCCTAATTCTTCTTTATAATTATATATCGTTCTAGCAAGTAAAACTCTAAGGCTAATGCCCTAACCTAAAGAGAATAAGACATAGGACCCTAGGATAAGCTAAAGACCTAATATTAGACGCGCGCCCTCCTTTATCTAGAATAGCTCGACCTACAAATCCTTAAGAAGCTAAACTCCCAGTAAAACGAGCTAGCACTAATAAAGGAGTCCTTAGATAAGCTAATAGGGCTAATTAACTACCTTTTAACTATAAACCGTATAGCTAATGCCTTAAGGGCCCTTTGCGAATAAGCTATAAAAGGAGACCCTAATTTTAAAACAGAGGAAGGATTGCTCCTATACTAGGAGCGGCTTATAGTCCCTAATGTTAACAATTTACGGACTAAACTAATCCGCGAAGCTTATTGCTAAGTCTTTATAGCATACCCTAGCAAGAATAAGACCTATAAAATTATTAACTGCCGCTACTACTAGCCAAGAATAGTTATAGATATTAATTAATATATATAGAACTGCGAAGACTACTAGAGAGCTATAATCCCACGGGATAAGACCCTAGGACTACTTAAGCCACTCCTAATACTAGAGCGCCCTTAGTAGTATATCTTTATAGACTTTTATAAACTACCTAGGGACCGTAACGAATATAATATAGTTATAGTTATAGTTAACCGCTTTAGTAAACGCCCGTTCTTAATTCCATGTTATAAAAATATTAATGCTAAAGAGGCAGCCTGGCTATATATCTATTATATCTACCAAATCTATAGACTATTAAATACTATTATGTCTAATTATAGGCCATAGTTTATATCGGCTTTTTAGAATAAGTTTACCTAGATCTTAGGCATTAAGCTAAAGCTTTTTACAGCTTATTACCCCTAGATAGACGGTTAGATAGAGATTGTAAATTAGTACCTAGACTAGAGGCTTAGGCCCTTTATTAACTATTTCTAAAATAACTGGTTTAAACTACTACCCTTAATAGACTACGCGTAAGTAACCCTACCCTATAACTCTATAGGGTTTACCCTGATTTAGCTAGAAATAGAATACTTACCCTATATAAGCTTTAACTAGAAAAGGCTAGAAGAACCCTAGACTATATAAAAGAAGCTATCCTATGCTAAGGCCTAACAGTACGCCAAATAATTGGAGGAGGCCTAGACGGTAGCCCGTAAAAACCTAGAAAAAGCTTAGAGGTTAATAGAATAGCAGGCGAATAAACACCGTTAAGAGCCCGATTTTGCCCCTAGCGATATAGTCTAGGTTATAATAAGGAATTAGAGAACCGAACGACCTAGCTATAAGCTGGACTACTAGATGGCAGGACCGTATAAAGTTCTTAAGAAGATAGGCAACTTATATAAAATAAAGCTCCCAGACTTAATTAGGGTTTACCCTATCTTCTCGCTAAATAAGTTACGGAAAGCTGCAAATAACCTATTACCTGGATAAAAGAACAAGCCTCCCCTACTAGTTTAAGTAAACGGTGATAATAAATAGAAGGTTAACAAAATACTGGCCTATAAGATAGTACGGGGAGCGCTAAAATACCGTGTTTAATAGAAGGGCTACGATCCTAACCTAACCTAGTACCTTATATAAAACTTTATAGGCTGCCCCCAGAAGCTTAAAAAATTCTATAACTAATACCCTAATACGCTTAGACCCCCAAAGTACCTAGATAAATAGATAGAATGCTAGTATAATAAAGATAATAAGTTACTAAAAGAATATAGGGACAAAAACGCCCCAAAGCCCTAATACAGCTATCTGCCAAATTCTGCTATATTCTGCCGTTTTCTGCTAGTACCGTAAAATTTCAGATATCTAGGAACTTTAACCGCCGGTTAAAGTTATCTAATTAGTTAGATCCGTGCTAAGACTTTTAGCAGCTACTCTTTCTAGCCTAGTGCTTCTACTTAGCCTATAATCGCCCTTTATACTTAGTTAGGACGGACTCGTGTCCCCTTTATCTCCTTATTTTATATTTTTATAATCCTACGTTTATAAGCCTAGTACTACCCTACTTTTTCTAACGAAGCTTAAGGGCAGGCTTTCTTTTAAAGAGGGGGGTGATGTAACGGCGCTATCGCATGTTACCTGCTAAATTCTGCCATATTCTACCGACCTGTGATTAGCCCGCCTAAAGCTAGCGCCTTAGCGGCTCATCTTATATATTTGTTTACATCGGTCCTAGCGACCCCTTTTCCTTCTCTTTAGCTTAGTATCTTCGTAATATAGCATTCGTTCAAGCTTCGGTTCAGAGGCATTTATTTAAGCCGTGACAACTAACGCCCTATTTAAGAAATTAAGGCTTATTATCTAAGGCTATAACGATAATAGTAAGGAGGTAATTCTTATGCAGTCTCTTATAATTCAACGAGCTAGTTAGCAAGTTATTATTGCGCTAGCTCCCTCCTTAATAAAAAATGGAATAGCGGTTTATTTGCGAGATATCACTTAAGCCTATACCTAATTAGAGACGTACCTTTAGCGCTTAATATTAGCATACCTTCCAGAGTAAATTCGCCACTAGTATCCTAAAGATATAATTATAGTTATACTTAAGCCATTATATAGGATCGTAGAGGTAGGAACTTACTGGTAGGCTACCTACAGCAAGCACTATAAAGAGAAGCTTTTAATGACTACTTCTACATTTAATCCCTGCTTCCTTATTATAACTATAAGAACTCTATTTAGAATTATTGGCATATAAACTAATAATATAATTATCTTAGGAGACGACTAATTCTTAGCTCTTAAAGAAGACGAGCTAGTAAAGGCAAATCTTATGGCAAAGCTAAAGGAAAAGCTTAGTTTAATAATACTATTACTCTTTAATGGATGCATCCTCTCCCTAAACGAGGATTCTATTACTCTACGCCAGAAGGGTTAAGGTAAGAAGATTAATGTTATTAACGCTAATTCTCTAAAGTAAGGATATGTGGAGTAACGCGCTTGCGGAGCTTATATTACTTCTATCTATTAACCTAAGGCTTTATTTAATCTCTCTATTACCGCCTAACACTAGGAACTAACTAAGGATGATATCTTTGCCCTAAATAAGCGTCTTTTTTAGTAAATGAACTATCTCAATCGGGGACTACTCTATATGCCTATTAATCTTCCTACCGCTAAGCTCTTTATATTTATTAATAGATTATTTGTAAATAATAAAGATTTTAGCTCCTAGTTAGGATATAAGATTATTATTATAAACGAATTTACTAGAGAGAATAACTTTACAATCTATGGCAATCTTATTTATTAGAGCTTAACTAAGAGTAAACGCGTTACCTAAAGTGTTTTAGCGTTAGAGATATATAGAATAGTTAGCGGAGTTAATATAGCAATTGCAATTAGAATTACCCTAAAGATAATTATAGATCGACTCAAACTTCCCGTTATCCCTATAATTGTATACACCGACTTATATTCCCTCTATAAGTGTTTAGTTAAGCTCGGTACTACAAAGGAGAAGCGCCTTATAATTAATATTATGGCACTTTAGCAATCCTATAAGCGTTAAAAACTCTTTAAGATTTAATAGATTAATAGCTAAGATAACCNNGNANATNTAATAANNAANGCGAACCNAAANAAGGNACTANAGACGTTTATTNATANAAATACTCTNNNTNTANNAGTTAAAGGTTAGGTTAAAAGGGAGTCCCTAGAAATTTCTTAGTTATATAAGGTCTTAAGATATCTAGGAACTTTAACCAGCGGTTAAAGTTATCTAATTAGTTAGATTCTCTTGCCAAGACTTTTTAGAGCATAATATTCTATAGACCCTAACTTAACCCAGCCAATTAGGATTTTTTATCCCCGGGATAGAAAATTACTATTAGCTTACTTACTACTAGCGCCTTAGCGGCCCTCCGAATAAGATATCTACCTATAACTCCTAAGTAAGAAAGTACTACGTGCTAAGAGGCAAATTTTGGGATAGCGAAACTTATATTACAATAGTAATAGTAAGTAAAGAGGATTAATATTTGCTATGTTAGTTAAGCGGTATATATATATATAAATGGCAACTATAAAAGAAGAGTTGCTAGTATTGGGAATAAAGGTAAGTGGTTACCATATAAGGCAAATTGCCATTATAGGTAGCAAGTTGCCGTTACGTGCGGCAAGTTGCCGTTACGTGTCGCCGCGGCAGTAGCGTGGCGAGGAGCCTTAAGCTCCTTACCCTCCCTAATATATATAAGAATAACAATCATTATACTATCTACAAACCGTAGCTATATAATATCCCCTTGTGTAACTAACACTAATATAGCTTACTAATTAATAAGTTAAACTCTTTATAAAATATTTTATAGTATTTTATTTTAATTATATTAAAAGTTTAATATATTAATTAGTAAGCGATATTTAAATTTTTATATAAATACCTATTATAATTATTAAGCTATAAGTATTTTAAAACTATATATAAAATAGCTTTAAAATTT
This sequence comes from Cenococcum geophilum 1.58, assembly GCF_001692895.1. Taxonomy (NCBI): domain Eukaryota; kingdom Fungi; phylum Ascomycota; class Dothideomycetes; order Gloniales; family Gloniaceae; genus Cenococcum; species Cenococcum geophilum. The sequence continues at coordinate 283,831 of NW_027137629.1, forward strand.
TTAAAATTTTTTTTATAAAAAGCTTAAATTACTATTTAATAAGCGATATTTAAAATTTTATATAAATAACTATAGTAGTTCTTAAGTTATAAGTATTTTAGTAGGGCAATATTAGTACTATATATGAGGTGGCCTATACTTCTATACAGTGGTTAATACTAAGATAATATATTATAAAATATTAAACAGTTGTATATTATCTATATATATATATATTATATTAAGACACACTCTTATTATAGGGGATCGCTACTCTAACTATACTAGCTACGCTATTTCTATTATATCATTATTAGCCTACTAAGTAGGTTGGGTTTTAAACACCTTATAGAACTTATTAATTATTATCCTTTTAGTTATTATACGCCTTACTTATATAACTATATTAATCGGGTTCTACTTATCTATACTATACGTTATTAATATAGTAATTACTAGTGCTAACTGTCCAGATCTAGCAGCCTGGCTAAATACTTACACCTCTATATCTACTGTTATTGCCGGTTTAAGCAGATAGACTCTATATATAGAGATTAAATTTAAACCCTCTTCTCTAACCCTTTAGTTAATAATAAGAAACTAGACTATATTATTCTAGTAAAGACCGCTTATTAAAATATAAAATACTGTATAGATATCCTCCTAGTCTTTTAGGGATGTCTTAAACTCTATTTAGTAAATAGTTAAATATTTAGACCAGCTAAGCCTTTTATAGAAATACTATATTATATTATTAGTAATAGTTTACTACTAGTCTAATAGCTAACTTACGAGGCGTAATAGTGTACATACTGCTAGTTTATAACTACTAAACAGTAGTCTCTTATTAGGATTCCTTTTAAGTACTTTATTAACGTATTTTATAATTAGCTTTAGTTTTTTAGAGTTAGCAATTATGCTTTAATTCCTCTAAAGCGAATTCTCGTCTAAAGGTTTATTCTATTTTTCGCTGTAAAACTTATTAACTATCTACCTTAGCTTTGTTTTAACTTTTACCTTATCTTTCTACTACATATTCTACTACTTATCTCCTACCTTAGCTAGGCCTAGAAAGATAGCAAATTTTTTTAGTAAATAACTAACTTCCTCTAGAAATTTTATCTTGGTCCTAGACGATCAGCTAATTATAAGCTGCTTATATAACAGATTAATTATCTTATATTATTGTTATCTAGTATACAGTTCAGAAATTTATTAGTTCCTTACGCTAATTTATATATAATTCTTATATAAACTTACGCGCTATACTAAATTTTCAGCTATTAATTAACAATAAACTAACACCTTTATAAACAATCGGCTAACGTTATATTCTAGAACTTTATAAGGCGATTCTAATACTACTAGAATTATTGTAAACGGCCTAGTATTTACTGCTATATTTTACCTTAAATAAGTAGGTCTCCTCTTTAAAGCTCTGCCTAAAACCCTATTACTATTAATTAATAATAAACTAACGCCTTTATAGATAATTGGCTAACGTTATATTCTAAAGCTTTATAAGGCAATTCTAACGCTGCCAAAATTATTGCAAACGGCCTAGTGGTTACCACTACGTTTTGCCTTAAAAATTACCGCTAAAACAGTAAATATTTAGCTAGAGCTATTAACCATTATTAATCCTTAACGTTTAACCTCCTATATTAATATTTATAGTAGATAAATACCTAAATAGCTAATATATTATATTTAGATTAATTCTATATCTTATTATCTACTTTATTACTCCTCCGCTACCTATACTACCTAAATATTAACCTATAAACCCCCTACTAACTCTATGTTTACTAATAAGCTATATACCGCCGTTTAATATAAAGAAATGCTTAAAGGCCTTAATAAGGAAGCTAAAAGTTAAATATACGCCTAGTATAGTATATAACTGTCCTTATACTGCTAGCGAGGTAGTGGATAATACTATTAGTGCAGTAAACGTCTTTAAAAAGCAACATACTAATAATAAGGCGTTTTAGTTACTAGTAGTAGATAGTAAAGCTCCTTAGTTACTACGGATAGATCTATAAATATCTTAACTCTTTATTAGCTTAGCTAGCTAGAATATACCTTAACTTTTTACTAGCTTGGCCTATTAGGATATACTAAAGATATAAGTAGCTAGAGCTTAGAGAAAAATCTAATACAAAAAGAAGCCTAATATAATAACTGAAGCACGAGATAATGCAATTTAGGGTACTATATTACTGCTATACGGCGACAAATTCTATATAAAAAAATAAATAGGTAACCTATATTCGGAGGCTGATTTATAATTATATTAATATTATCCTTATTGCGCAAACCAACTTTAGTAAAAGCCTTATTATGCAAGTAATTTCAATCCTTTATAAAAATACTATATCGCTAATATTTCTTCCTTTAAACAAGATTGCAAAAGAGTAAGTTTAAAAGGTTAATCAGATTAGTGGTAATGCGCTACTCCTTAACGCTAACGTTAAGGATATAGATAAAGCGCTTAAGAATATAAGAGCCGGCCTATATACTTATATCTTTATTAGTCCTAAGCTTGCCAGTATACCATCTTTCTAAGATCTACTTAAAGACCCTAAGTTTAAGAAGCGATTAGCCTTAGTTGCTGTTAACGAAGCTTATCTTATTATATAATGGGGCAAAAAGTTTCGCCCTAAGTATACACAGCTACGCTATATACGCAATCTAATTAGAAGCTTGGTTCTATAGTTTGCCTATTCTACAAATTTTAATCCAGAAATATTAGAAACGGTAAAGAAGTCTTTAGGCTTTAATAATACTAATATACACCTTAAGCAGACTTCTATTTCCCGTAGAGAGCTTATCTTTTATCTTAGCTAGATATTAAAGGGTATAATTACTAAATACACCTCGCTCCGCTTCCTTCTTAATAAGGCTATTAATCCTCTAACTATTAAAACATATATTAACCCTGCCGTCTTTTAGGGAGGGAGCTGCTTAGCTACTCCGTATAAGATTCTAAAGACTATTATATTCTTTAATACTAAAGTCTAAGCTATAGAGGCGTATAGAAGCATGTCTAAGTACCTATAGTAGCTCTATCTAGCTTAATATACTAAGAATATTACCCGCTTAATTATAGCTGTATTCCATTAAATAACCTTATTATTTAGTAAGAAGTTAATACTAGATAAGTTTAGGAAACTAGCAGAATCTTTTAAGATTTAAATTATTTTTGCCACAGAGGCTATTAGGATTAGTATTAATCTTTTAGACGTCTATAGAGTGGTTATATATATAATACCAGCGCCTAAATAATATTTCTTTTTTCTTCTATAGCGTGGTGGTCGAGCTAGTCGCAATAGTAGAAGGGCTAAAGTAATCTTTTTATTTAAATACTGGTGCTTTAGTAAACGAGACCCACTCCTATAGCTAAAGCCAAAGGTAATATACTGTTTAAATTCTTACTAACAGCGACAGTCTTATATACTATTATCCCACCCTTTTTCTACCTCTTAGCTATTACCATTACGCGGATCCTAATTACTGTTAGTTAATTCTATAAACTCGAACGACTTGTTAGCTAGTAATACTATCTAGTTAAAGCGGGGAGGTAAAAAGGAAGATAAGTAGAAGCGTATAGAGATAAAAGATAAGTTTTTTTTAGCTATATAATAATTATAAGTATATTAAGGAAACACTATATAAGTATTTCGCCGAGCCTAATACTTTAATTGCTGCTAATACTAATAAAGGCTCCTATTATAGTTACTGTAATAACTCCCTTTAATTAAGAACGCCTAAACGTAAAATATATAATAAGAAGGGGGCAAATCTAGATGCTAAAAAGAATTATATCCTTAAGAGACTTTAGATATAGGCTTAGACATTAGTAGTACCTATAGCTATTAGTAGATCTGCTCTATTTCTAATATATTACACTATCGCCGTTCTATATACTATGCTATATTAAATAGCATATTAATTCTACCTAATTACTATACGTAAATACTTTAACAACTATATAAACGAATGGGAGTACGTAGATCTACTATCTAAAAGTTTATAGTAGGAGCTATATATATCTGGTCTTAAAATATAATTATATACTATACCCTTCTTTATAGGATATAGATGCGATATTTAGGATTTCTAGTGTTAATCCGACGCTAAGCTAGAGTTAAACTTTATTAATTAACTCCCTATTTAATGCTGCCATATCTACCGCTACTACTAGTTAAGCTATATTAGTTGCTACCGTATCCGCTATATAACAGTGACTCTCTTTAAGCCTACCCCTGCGCTAGTCTCCTCTGCGTAATACTTAGGTGCTATCGCCTATAAGATATAGCCTATTAAGCTTATAAAGCCTAAGTATGTAATATATCTAGAACACACTAAATATAAGAAAGAGAAAAAGGTTGTAGTTATTGTCGCGGTTATAAAGAGAAGGTAAGTTATTGCTATTCTGATAATATTTTTATACTCTATATGTTTTGCTAAGCCCTATTACTAATAAGCTGTTTAATATATATATAGTAGTATATAGGGAGCTTTGGCTTTATAACTAGATTAATATTACCGCCATTATAGGTAGTATAGAAGGGCAAAGCCCGATACTAAAAGATAATACTTAATTAAGTATTGTAAATAAATGAATAGAATAACTTAAGTTATACTAAAGAAGTCGTTAATTAATAGAGGGTAGAGGAGAAGTTATATTAAGGTAAGGTAAGGTTAAAACCTAAGCTCCTTCTAAAATATATATAACCCTAAGTCTTATATATATAATAAAAAAACGAACTAAAATAACTAAGGGGTATTTAATACTATTATATTACCTCCCCTACCTAAAACGTTATCCCCTAATGTTTCCTTGCATCTCCCAAAGTGGGTAATAAATACCCTAAAAAGAAGACATCCTAACGCCTAATACTCCTCTAACTTATTAAAAGCTGCCTATACTCCCTCCTTAATTATCGCCTTTGCTTCTTCTATATTATCCTTATCTACTATACCTTCTACTTTAAGTTCTATACTCCTATTATCCTACGTATTAATATTTCTAGCTTAGAGGTTTAAAGACACTCTTTCTCTAACAGCATATATTTCTGCTTACATTTTCTTCTATAAGGGAGATTATAAAATACTAAAGTTAATTGCCTGCTCTCCTAAAGCAGCACCCCTTTCCGAAATTAGTAAAGGTGTTAGGCAGTACAATGCTGCTGGTTTATTAGTGTCTTCTAAGGTACTAATAACTATTAATAATTATTTAGGGGTAGTATCCCGGAGGCTATTTCCCTTAGGCTTACTTAGATCCTTTATTTTACGGTTAATCTTTATAGGCACTACTTTGTTATTAAAGATATTAGGACTAAGGTTTAGAGCAGTAATCCTAGCGCCTTAAAGCGTAATAGCCCCATCCTTGCCTTTAGTATAGCCTTTAGAACTATACTTAGTTAATAAAGGAGCGCTAAAAGTTATACCCTTATTTTCTAAATCTAAACTTAGGTCTTTAAGGTATTCTAAGTTACCTACAGGACGCCTATAGCCTTATTTTTTTACTAAAAAGTAAGACCTTGCCCTAAATACCTCTCGTTTAAATTCCTTAAGCTCTTTAAAACTGTTATAAACAGCCTCAGTAATACGCGCCCTATATCTTTCCTAAAATGCTTTATATTTATTGCTTAAGGTAGGATCTAGGATTACCCGCTGTTCTGCCCTTACTTAAGGATTATTTTATAAAAGTCTTCTAACCAAAGTATTTAAAAGGGCACTCTTTGCCTATAGTTGTATATAGGCCGGGAATTTATATAGAGGAATACTAGTAATAGGTTTGCCAGTAGGAGTTAAAACCAGGGGAAAACTAGTTAGATTTATCTATATAACCTCCTACTAGCTTTTAAGCCTAGGGATTTCTAATTTTCTAGTGTTTAGTAGAATTGCGATTAAGTTTAAAGTAATAATTAAGCGGCTTAATGTTGCTTAAGATGCTCCTTATGTAATAGTAGCTTTTATAAACTATACCCCTCTAGTTTTTAACGCAATGGGTATCCAGTTAAGCTCGAACCTCTTAGTATTAGCCCTAGTCTAGGCCGTCTCCATATTCTTAATACGCCTCCTACTATTAAGTTCTCTATGCTCTTAAAGTAAATCTACCTATTTTGGTATATACTAATGCATTTTAGGTAGGAGTTCTATATAAGACTAACTCCCCTCCTTAACTAAGAAAATATAAGAATAAAGCCAGCTATTTCTAGAATTTGGCCCTCCTTCGTATACCTAGAGAAGATTAATTTCCAAGTTCCGTTTTTTAGGAAGATGGCTATTAAGAAACCGGAGCGTATAGCTTAGATATATAATAAAATAAGTAGCATTATTAGTGCGTAAAGCTATAGTATGTCTATAGTGCTCTAGATTTATATAAACCACCTATTATAGTAAGGAATGATATATAGTCCGGAGGATACTATCTTTCTCTTCCCTAGCAGTCTTTCGTAAATGGTGTGCGTATATATTAAACTCTTCTTTAAAAATGCCTAGAATTCTAATATCTTCCTACTATTTAAATAAATTGGCGTAGTGGATTCCGAGCAGGTCCTATTTAAGTTCCCCTTTTAAGCCTAATATAAGCTTTCTTAATCCTACGCGGTCTATTAGATAATCGCTAGGCTATATAGTAGAATAAGCGTAAATTTTAAGGTTATCGTTTATATACTCTAGGCGACTATTCTTTTTAAACTAGGAATAGGAGCTTTTAGCCATCTAGAGAATATTAATAGTATTATAGTTCTTAGAGACTAAGTAGATTCGTAAATATAAATTAGTAGAAGAAATGCTAGCATCTAATCCTAATAACCCTGTTATTTTCTAAAGATATATCTAGTATAACGCGCGGACTTCTATTCTATTTCCTTGCCAGGCTATAATAAATTAGTATTAGATAGAAAAGATACCATCTTCTAGATCTTTCTTGGAATTAAGGGCCTTAATTAATTTAGCTAGCGTTTTAGAATAATACAAGCATTTTATTTTCCGCTTTAGCCGTACTTTTATAATAATTACCTCTCCTTTAGTAATTATTGTTGCTTTTCCCTTCTGCCTATTAGCTCTACTAGAAGTTAGAGGCTCTATAAGTTTTATTTTTAGCTTCTTTTTTAGGGATTTCTTAGAAGCTTTCTTAGCCCTATATTTCTATAGGGAGCCGGCAATAAGGTTATCCTTTAAAGGCGTAAATTTATTAGATTCGGAGTCTTCTCCTTACACTTTAAATACCTTGCCTCTAAACAGAAACGAGCTATATAGTATTCTTACGTTTAAGCCTTTAACCTCCTTAAAAGGTAATAGTAGAGGTACTGGAGCAACTGGCTCTAGTACAGATTCCTCTTTAGTTTTAATAGTTAAGGCTAGCACTAAAAGCTTATAGCCTTAACTTAGATAATAAACGAGCTTCTATTTCTTAATTAACTCCTTATTAACTACCAATCCAAATTTATAGGCGGTAAGAAAGTCTAAGGGTATTAGGTATAGGGTCCTTAAGATCCTAGCCTTTAAGAGTTCTAGGCGGCTTAGTATTATATTATTAATTATTTCTAACGCATCTTTCTTAGAGATCTAACTTCTTTTTACCTAATTAATGAAGATATAGATGCTTTTTAGTGCGTAATATATATAGAAGAGCTTATAGGGACCTTTTAAAAGTTCCTCTCCCCACTCCTTTTTAATTATATTTCGCACCGCCTTAATCTTATTAATCTTATAGGTAATCTTAGAGAGCTTTCTAATATCTATAAAGGCGTTTTCCCAATCTTTATTTCCCAAATTTCCCTTAAGCTTATTATCCTTCTTAATCTTAACTATTGTATTTTTTGTAGCTTTAACTATATTATGCTCCTGGTTTATAATAGCCTATATTAAACTATAATAGATATTTACGCGCTAATTAACTAGGTGGCTTTAGGCGGCCCTAAGGATAACCTCTATTGTCTACGCCTTTCCTTAGTATACGAGGGCTATTAACCGGATAGTAGGAGGCAGAGGCGCGGGAAGTAGAGGTATGGGAGGTAAAGGTAGCGACTTTCCTTTTAAGCAGAGTTCTATAGTTCTAGATATTTTTATAATAATATTTCGTGTGCGTAATAGGCATATAGGTAGTATTTTAAAATAAGAGTCATAACAGTGTCTTTTTAACGTAAGAGAAAAGTAAATAGGCGCGTATAACTAAATAAGATAAGATAACAAGAAATTGAAATAAAGGCCTTATAATATTTTCTAGAAAAAAGTAAATTAAAAAGGACCGTTACGTAAATTGTTAATATGTTAAGAAGCTTCAACCGGCGGTTAAAGTTATTTAATTAGTTGGATTTTCCTTGCTAAGACTTTTCTATAATAATAATAATAGTTAGTACTAAAAATTAACTTTAACCTTTAATATGCTTAACCAAGGTTTTTTAAAGTACGTAGCTCTTCTCTTAACTTAAAAGGAAATAAAAATGCTAAATTGAAAATTGTAGAGCGTAAAAATATAAAATACTTATAAGAGATAGTTACTGGTAACGAGGATAAAAGGAAGAAGACTATATATGAAGTTATTTTCTATAAAAGTAGTTATTAAGACTAAGGATTTAGAACCAGCTTTAAAGAAGTAAACTCTTTTCCTAATTGCTTATAGCAGTAAGGTAGGAATGTGGTAGAAGATTTTTAGTCTTTAAGAGTGCTAGCTATTATAGTACCGAGTATTCCTTAGATAAGCCTTACTTGTAGTTACTTTACGCATTTATTATAGAGATAAAGAGAAGAAAGAGAAAGAGTTGCTATTTATAGAAATAGGTGTCTTAAGTAACGGCTTACCTATAGAAGGATCTTTGTAGAAAACTGTTTCTTAGTAGAGCTATAATCCTTAAGACGTAATAAGATTATAATATAATTAGAAGGGAGGAACGTATATAAAGGATAGGTAGAATTAACTATAACTATAACGTAATCTTAGTTAATTACTATTTATAAAGGCTTTCTCTCTTACTTCTTTCCTTTTGCTTTCTTTTCTTAGAAGGGTTTAAGTAAGCTTAGCTTGCATAATCCTTATACTAATAGAGTAGTACGGCGCTATACTAGTGTAGTAGGAAACTGGCTGTTTGTCTTTTAGGAAGCTTAAAGGAACTCTTTTAATAAGTAATAGTGATTAAGTTACTTAAACAAGAGGGTAAAAGGACTTTTATAGATAAGAACTTAGCTAATTCTTCCTAGAGATTACCTTTTCTTTACTTATACTACGGCCTCCTCCTTAGGTGCCTCCTCTTCTGTAGGGACCTCTTCTATATTACGTTGCTTTTATTTATACGGCCTTTTAGTCTAACTTCCTTAAGATATTATATAAGGAACCGTTTTAACCTATTCCTATATAAATTGCCTTTTATTTTAGTACTATTAAGTTTATAAAATCCTTTTTCTAATGCTATTTTAATCTAAAAGGGACCCTGCTATTTTAGCTATAGCTTTTACCACCGCGATATATCTTTTACCTTCTTTACATCCTATACTAGCATAAGCCCCCTAGACTTAAGCTTGCCCTTATAGGTATTCTCTATTAGCTAGATAATAGCGGCGCATTCTCTCCTAAGCTTCTTTGTTATTTATCTCTTATTACTTAAACTGTTTTATTCTTAGAATAATTAACTCTTTTATTATCTTTACCTTATTCTATAGGAGTGTCTACTATATAGGAAGGCAGAGCTTAATTAGGGGTATATATTCTTATCCACAGAGCATTTAAGCTAGTGTTATTGCCGTTGTTACCTTAATCGTTATTCAGTTAGCCTAAAGTACTTTTATTAAATTCTGCACCTAGTCACCTCCGTACTTCGCTAACGCTACTACTAAAGGCTAATATCCTCTTTTAACTAGGCCTTGTCCTTATAAATAGTAGGCTAATATAACTACTTAATAAATCCTATATATTTCTGCGAGAATAATAACTATATCCTTATTCTCTAGCCCTCTACCAATAGAGAGTTGTCTAAACACTCCCTATCTTAGATAACCTCTTCCTATAGAAATTTCGCTACTGCTTTAGATGTTATATTTATTAGAGCTCTTACCTCTAGTTAGCCTAAAAGGTACTCTTTAGCTACTACTAGATACTGCTTTCCCAATTTAGCCGTTAGCGTATAGATAATATCCATTAAAGCCTATTTTTAAAGGGTAGCCGTCTAAGTTAGATATAAGGCTTCCTCTATAGAGGTAGTGGAGAAAGTAGTAGAAGCTAAGGAAGAGGAGTAGATTTAAGAATCTCGTTAAGAATATTATTAAAGTTAAACTAAGTATATAACATTTTAATAAGCTTATAGGTAAAGCTATAGGTTAATTAAATTAAGCTGCTTTTTAAAAGGGAAGGTAATATATAAACACTAATTTAATTATAGTAGTGAATAATAAAGAGCTAGTGTGGAAGGGCAAAGCCTAATACTAAAAGATAATACTTAATTAAGCATTATAAGGGGAATAGGACTAGATAAGTTACGCTAGAAAGATAAAAGAATAACTAGAGGGTAAGTTAGATTTTTTTAGGATAAGGTTAAAGCCTAGGTTACTTCTATAATATATATAACCCTAAGTAATAAGAAATAAACCAAAATAACTAAGGAGCATTCTATACCACTATATTACTACCCCTACCTAAAACGTTGTCCCCTAACATTTCTTTATAGACCCTATTTAGTAGGTAAGAAACGCTTAAGGATAAAAAAAAAAAACCTAACACCTAGTATACCTTTAACTCCTCTAAAGCTGCCTATACCCCTTCCCTATTTATCGCCTCTATTTTATATTATTTACGCCTTCCGCCTTAAGCTCTGCATTTATATTATCCTATATATTAATAATACCAACATAGAGTTTTAAAGACACCTTTTTATAAACAGCATTTATTTCCGCTTATATTATCTTTTATATAAAAAGTTAGAAAACACTAGAATTAATTATCTATTCTTCTAAAGCAGTACCCTTTTTTAAAATTAGTAAAGGCGTTAGGCGGTATAATACTGCTAGCTTATTAATATTCTTTAAAGCATTAATAAATGCCGGCGAATGTTTAGAAGTAGTATTTTAGAAGCTTACTTATATCCTTTAGCTCCCAGTTAATTTCTATAGGCGCTACCTTATCATTAAATATATTAGGACTAAGGTTTAGCATAGTAATTTTAGCGCCCTAAGGCGTAATAGCCCTAGCCTTACCTTTAAAATAGCCTTCGGAACTATAATTGGTTAACGGGGAAGCGCTAAAAGTTATACTAGCTAGGTTATATTCGTATTCTAAATCCGAAACTAAGTCTTTAGGATATTCTAGGTCATCTATAGGACGCTTATACTCTTATTCTTTTGCTAAAAAGTAAGACTTTACTCTAAATACCTTTTGCTTAAATTCCTCTAGCTCTCTAAAGCTCTTATAAACAGCCTTAGTAATATACATCCTATATCTTTCCTAAAATACTTTATATTTATTATTTAATAAAAGATCTAGAATTAACTATTGCTCTCTTTTTACTTAAGGGTTGTCTTATAAAAGTCTCCTAACTAAAGCATTTAAAATAGCGCTTTTTGCCTACAGCTATATATAGGCCGGAAACTTATATAGAGGAGCGTTAGAAATAGGTTTGCTAGTAGGAGTTAAAACTAAGGGAAAAGCGTTTAGATTTATTTATGTAACGGCCTACTAGCTCTTAAGCCCAGAAATCTCTAATTTCTTAGTATTTAATAAGATTGCGATTAAGTCTAATATAATAATTAAGCGACTCGATATTGCTTAAGAGGCTCCTTATATAATAGTAGCTTTTATAAACCGTATTTTACTAGTTCTTAACGCAATAGGCATCTAGTTAAGCTTAAACTTCTTAGTATTAGCTTTAGTCCAGGCAGTTTTTATATTCTTAATACGCCCTCTACTATTAAGTTCCCTATGTTCTTAAAGTAAGCCTACCTATTCCGGTATATACTAATATATACTAGGTAGGAACTCTACGTAAAACTAACTCCCCTTATTAATTAAGGAGATACAAGAACAAAGCTAGCTTTTTTTAAAATTTAGCCCTTCTTTATACACTTGCAGAAGGTTAATTTCTAAGTTCTACTTTTTAGGGAGATGGCTACTAAGGAACTAAAGTATATAGCTTAGATATGTAATAAAACGAGTAGCGCTATTAACGCGTAAAGCTACTATATACTAGTAGTGCTCTAAATCTATCCGAACTACTTACTATAGTAAAGAATGGCATATAGTCCAAAGGATACCGCTATTTTCCTCTCTAGCGGTCTTATATAAATAATGCGCATACATATTAAACTCCTCTTTAAAAATGTCTAAAATCTTAGTATTTTTTTTACCATTCAAACAAATTAGCCTGGTAGATTTTAAGTAAGTCCTATTCTATTTCCCCTTTTAAACCTAATATAAGCTTCCTTAACCCTATACGATCTACTTAATAATTACTAGGTTATATAGTAGAATAAGCGTAAATTCTAAAACCATTGTTTGTATACTTAGGATAACTATCCCTTTTAAACTAAAAATAAGAGCTTTTGGCTGTCTAGAGAATATTAATAGTATTATAGTTCTTAGAGACTAAGTGAATTCGTAAATATAAATTTGTAAAGGAAGTACTGGTATCTAGTCCTAGCAATTCTACCATTTTTTAAAGATATATCCGGCATAGCGCGCGGACTTCTGTTCTATTTCCTTACTAGGCTATAATAAATTGTTATAAAATAGAAGAGGGGCGATGGCGCAGTGGTAGAGATATGCTATTGGGAAGTCTAACGCGGAGTAGTGACCGCGAAGGTTATGGGTTCAAATCCTACAGCCCTTTCTTTCCTATAGCTTTTTACTTTTTATATAAATCTTATAAGAGTATATAGGCGCTACTATCTACAATATTAAGATAGCTAAAGGGCGCTTACTAGCGCTAAAAAAATAGGCCTGTTGGCTTGTAACGGTGATAGAAGCAACTAATCCTTAGTTTTAGTGTGGCGCGCAATAGGGCGGTAAAGAATATCGGTGAGGGCGCTATCTATCGCAATAGTGGGGTGGGGATATACTATTAGTTACGGCTAGGGGGAGTTTACAATAATGTGACTAAAAAATCGTGCTTAGCAGTATACACCTTAGCTATTAGCTACACTGGTCCACTAACAGTGGGAGGAGGTATCTATATATAGTATACTAGTTTAACTAGCCAGTTCTAGGAGGAGGTTTTTCCTAGTATGCTAGTTTCCTCCTCTGTAGAGAATAGCGCTCTATAGAACCGCTGCATGGACCTTAAGGAACCGCAATAGCGTAATAGAATTAATCTATAAAATAGAAGAGATACCACCTTCTAATTCTTTCTTTAAATTAAGAGCCTTTATTAATTTACCTAGTGTTTTAGAATAGTATAAGTTTTTTATTTTTTATTTCGGCTATAGTTTTCTAACAATTACCTCTCTATCAGCCTTAGTAATTATAGCTACTTTTCCCTTTCGTTTATTAGCTTTACTAAAAGCTAAAGGTTTTATAGGTTATATTTTTAGCTTCTTTCTAGGAGATTTCTTAGAAGCTTTTTTAGCCTTACGTTTTTACGAGGAGCTAGTAATAAAGACATCTTCTAAAGATGTAGATTTATTAGATTTAGAGTCCTCTCTATTAGCTTTAGGAACCTTACCTTAAAATAGAAACAAACTATATAGCATCTTTACGTTTAAGCCTTTAACCTCTTTAAAAGGTACTAATAGAGGTCCCAGAGTAACTAGTTTTAGTATAAATCCCTCTCCTCTAGCTTAATGGTTAAGGCTAGTACTAAAAGCTTATAGCCTTAGCTTAGATAACGAGTAAGCCTCTATTTCTTAACTAGCTCCTTATTAACTTCTAGTCCAAATTTATAAGTATTAAGGAAATCTAAGGGTGTTAGGTATAAAGTCCTTAAGATCCCGGCCTTTAAGAGTTCTAGGCGGTTTAGTATTATATTATTAACTATCTTTAACACATTCTTTTTGGCAATCTCGCTCTTTTTAGCTTAATTAATAAGGATATAAATATTACGGCACTGACCTATCTTATACTATTTCCTACTGTTAGCTAGCCTACTACTAGCGCCTTAGCGGCTGGCCCTACTATCTATATACAATACCTCTTTCGTCTCTTCTCCTCTTTATACTATAACGTAGTTATTTAGTCTACTTTACTGCAGCACCGTAATAGTTTATGGTATCTCCTCTTACGCCCCGTCACGATCTTTATCTTTCTAGTTTACCGCCTTTATTTATAGTCTCTATTTTTCCCAGTATAATTACAACCTAGTACGACCAACAACACTATACTATAGTCTTAGTATAGCCTTAGTATAGCCTTAGCATAGTCCCAGACAGTCTTAATAACCTTAGTATTATAGTTAGCCTTATAAGATTTTAATTACCCTACCCAGATCCTTTGGAATGGGTGACTAAAATATAAATAATACCCCGTTAACAAATACACGCAAAGCACTCGCCTACCTCTTTAATACTACCTATACTAACATTGCCTAGGCGATTAGGAACGGTCCTAAGTACCCTAAGGACCTTAATATAGTAGAAACCTTCTAGCACTTCTCTATATATACAACCTTTTTAACTAGCGTTAAGAGTGGTTTCCAAACGGTTTATAATAAAAGTCAAACTGCAAAGTCCTAACTTAAAGAAGCTTAGCATAGAATTAACTCCCTTATAACGCCTAAACTATATATACAACAATATAAACAGTAAGCTTTTGTATATACTAAGACTATATAAAGTCTAAGCTCTTAGATCGCTATACTTACTTAAGCTATTACTAATAAGAATATAAACCCTATAACTAGCTCCCCTCTTTTAGCTAAGCCCTGTAGGAAAAAGCGTAAAGTAAAAGATCTAACCCTATTTAACGGCAAGGGATCACCAATTAAAAAGCAAAAAAAATTTAAAATATGGGAAATAAAGATCTAAGGTATTTTCTAGAGGGATATAAAGTGCTTTAAGACCCTAATAGACAAAGTCCTCTATATATCAGATATGCTAACAAATAAGGCCTACAACTATATTAAATACGGCCTTAATATGCTATGTATATACCCGAACAATCTAAGCAAATAGACCTTTTCTAACCGAGAATCTATGTTTACACATATAAGAAGACACTATAAGACTATAGATATAACCTAAGCGGCTAAAAATAAGTTGGATACTTTATATTAAGGCGAGCGTAACTACCGGTCCCAGAAAGTAAAGCTTAATAAGTTAATAATTAAAGCAAATAAGACTAAGGAACAAAAGGTAGATTTGCTTAAAAAGAATATTTCCCCTAAAATAAAGGACCTAGCCCTTACCCTCAGCTGTAAGATTAATAATGCTAACTATAAGGGCTAGAGTAAGTAAATGGACGTGTTCGCTTATAACCTATAGAACTATACCTACTATACTAAGCTAAATGCCACTAAGCTAAACACCGCTAGCGGATATCAACCTATATTACCTAATAATAATACCTTAGTACTAGCACCATAGAATGACCTAATAGACCTTAACGCCGTTAAATTTAGTGGCGATAGTAGTAGCCTCCCTAATAACGTCTGAAGATATTGTATAGATAATAAACTTTGTATAGCATGTGGCCAATCTAGCTACTAGAAAGATGCTTATAACCCCTAGATAAACCTAAATCCCCTTCTAATACTACCGCGCCAACCCCCTTCTAGCCGTGGCGGATTCTTTAGCAAAAGGGATAGTAATTAAGGTGGTAACCGGGGACAAGGACGTGGGTTTAGATATAGAAACCTACCCCCGCAATTTCCCTCCCCAATACAGCCCTAGCCGATGGTCCCGTATATAAACTATAGATAAATGCTCCGGATTACTACTAATTGTAAAACCTGCTATATTATTAGAGAAGTACCCCCTAGCATATATACACCGTTAGAGACCGACACGTTAGGACACACTAGCTAAGACTATAGCTACTAGCTAAGCCCCACAATCCAGTTATTAAAAGGCTAACCCTTAGACTAAGTCGCCTTTAAGGGTTAGAACTATACGGGGAGGGGGATAAAAGGATTAGATCTATACTACTAGATTAGTTAAACCTTATTTTAAGCTAGCTAGCACTTAACCTTAGAATAGTAAATAATAATAAAAATGCTATTCTTATCTAGACTTACTTCTCCTTACCGCGCAACCCACTCCTAGAAGTCTTTATTAAAACATTAAGCCTTATTAATAGTAGTAGTATAGCACTAGCATTTGCAGATGAAGACTCGCTTATAAAAAAGCATAATATTATAATAAAAAGACTCCTAGTCCTAAAACCACTCCGCCTTGCCAATAGACTCCCACCCAGCTTTATTACCCATTACTTTACAGCAAAAATAATAATCGGCCACTATATAGAATATATACTTTTCTATATTATAAAGTTATCACCCTTAATACTAGTAATTCTTGGAATGCCCTAGCTTAAAAAGCATAACCTAAGAATAGACTTCCCCGTCTTAGAGCTTAAGTTTAACTCCAATTACTATACCTATAACTGTCTCCTATAGTATATCCCTAACTATAACCAAGTAGCACTATACGGACGCATTGTACGGCTAGCGCTAAGATACTATCAGCTAATAATAAAAGAGGTACCTAACACTAGCAAGCTAATATATATAGTAAACGAAGCGGAGATTCTGGAAGATTGGACTACTGCCCTACCCCTAAAAATATAAACACCGCCAGAACTATAAATCCCCTATATACACCCGCTTAACCTAGGCTAGCTAATAAGATACCTAACTTTAAGTCATTTGCTATACGCACACGCGACCGCATGTATAATAGCTAAAATTGTTATATCTAAGACCGAAACTAAAGCAATTAAGACCTTCCCCTTATAACGCCTAACCTTATACCCGTCTTTCGCGCGTACCGTATAGGGCCGCCGCCTCGTTTCCGCCCCCTTAGGCTAACTAAGCCGCACTAGCCTAGCTATAGTACTGGAGAACCAGATACGCCCTAACCTAGATAATATTAGATATACTTATGCCGTTAATTTTACCCAGTTCTATAAATAAAAAGACGTAAACGTAATAAGGATCTATATAGCGGAGCTAGTAGAACTAGTTAAATAAAAAGAGCATTAATAGCTACTTAAAGAGCTGCCTATAGACCTAATAGAAGTACCGAACCTATTAGAAAGGTCTTTCCGCTAGCTAGTAGAAGGCAACTATACAATAAAGGAAGCCCGTAAAGCACTACCCCCTTATTTTTATAACTTCCTTAAGATAAACCTAAAAACTAAGTCTAAGTTTCTATGCCGAAAGATAGTCAATACTAATGTTAAAAAATTCCTAAAAGGCAAACTAGGATTAGCCCGCGAAAACATTTTATAATGCTTACTAAAAGAGTTCCGTAAATATATTAAACACTTCCTCCCTAAGAATATAGATAAGCTGCCCCCTTACCAACCATAGGACTATAAAATTAAGATTATACCCAGAAAGCAAGCCCCGTATTATAAAAATAGACCACTTTTACCCGCTAAACTTAGTTATGTAAAGAAGTGGATTAACGAGATGCTAGATAAGGGTTTTATCCGCGAATTAACGTTACTAGCCGCCGTACTACTCCTCCTTACTGCGAAACCTAGCGGTGGTATATAAATCTACTATAACTACTAAGGCCTAAATATAGTTACTATTAAAAACTGGTACCTATTACTACTAATCCGCGAGACACTTAACGCACTCTAAAGCGCTAAGTACTTTACTAAGCTTAACGTAATTGCTGTATTTAACTAGATCTAGATTGCGGAAGACTATAAGTAGCTTATAGCATTTATTACCCGGTTTAGGCTTTATAAAACGTTAGTTATACTATTTAGTCTCTATAACGCATCCGCTATATTCCAAAACTATATAAACTATATTTTACACAACGCCCTTAACGACTACTGCACTGCGTATCTTAATAATGTCCTTATCTTCTTAAAAACACGCGCTAAGCACACGAAATATATAAATAAAATTATCTAGAGACTTAGTAATACTAGACTCCAGATTAATATTAACAAGTTTAAGTTTTATACCACTAAAACAAAATACCTTAGCTTAATTATCTTAACTAACGGCATAACTATAGACCCTAAGAAGGTGCAGGCCTTATAGGAATAGAAGGACCTAATATTAGTTAAGGAACTATAGCAATTTCTTGACTTCGCGAACTTCTACTAATAATTCATCCAAGGCTTTTCTAAGGTAGTTAAGCCTATAACTAGGCTACTAAAGAAAAGCACTAGCTAGTTATGGGGCCCTAATTAAGCATAGGCGTTCCAGACCCTAAAAATAGCGTTTACTATAGTACCGGTTTTAGTATACTACGACTATATAAAGAAGACTATAGTAGAGATAAACGCCTTGAACTAGGCTTTAGGAGAAGTGCTCTACTAAGCTAGTAAAGATAGCAAACTTAAGCTAGTCACATTCTTCTCTGCTAAACATTCCGCCCCTAAATATAACTATAAGATATATAATAAGGAGCTCCTAGTAATTATAAAAGCACTAGAAGAATGGCGCCCTAAACTATAAGGAACTAAGTAACCGTTTAAGATTATTACGGACTATAAGAACCTCTAGACTTTTATAACAACAAAACAACTAAACTAGCGCCAAGTCCGTTAGGCTAAGTTCCTCTCTTAGTTTAACTTTGTTATTACTTATAGGCCTAGCACTAAAGCTATAATCCTAGACGCTCTTAGCCGCCTCCTAGGCGTAATACCTATTAATACTAGTAATAAACGTCTATAATACTAAGACCGCGTTATCTTACTACTGAAAAAAGTCGACCCCGCTATCCTAGAAGAGCTGCTAAGCGAATCCTAAGACTAAAGCGTTAAAGACTTTATTATAGTAATAGACCTAAAGCCTAAGAAAAAACCCCTTAAGGAGCTTATTAAGAATGCCTATAAGGAGAATAAACTTGCTAGGGATATATTAGCTATATTACATAAACGGGAAGGCCGTAAAGCACGCCGTTGGCCTAAGCAGATTAGGAAGTTACTCCGCTATAATAAATCCGAATATTTAATTGTTGACGGCCTAATCTACTATAAAAATTAAGTATTTATCCCTAATTTATCTAAACTCCGACTAGAAGTTATACACCGTATATATAGTTTGGGTCCTATAGGCTACCTAAGACGCGTTAAGATACTAAACCTCCTTAATTAAACCTATTAGTGGCTAGGTATTTTATAGTTTACAGCTACCTTTATAAAAGACTGCGCTCTCTGCTTCCGTATAAAGACCCTACGCTTAGCACTACCTAGTTTCTTAAAACTACTAAAACTACTAGTCCGCCCGTAAACTAATATCTCTATTAACCACGTCGTCGACCTACCTAAGTGCCTTTATAATGGCAAAACATACAGATATATCTTTATTATTATTAACCGCCTAATAAAGATAAGACACTTTATTCCTATTACTAGCCTAAATATAGAGGAACTTGTTAAAGCATTTATCTATACTATCTATAAGTTACATAGCGCCTTAAGTACCATTATCTCTAATAGAGGCTCTTTATTTATTTCTAACTTCTAGCGCCGCCTAAACTAGCGCCTAAAGGTAACTCTAAGCCCTAGTTTTGTATAGCACCCTAAAACAGATAGCTAGACTAAGATTATTAACGCAGCAATAAACAAGTATCTACGCGCTTTTGTAAGCTTCACCTAAGATAACTAGGTAGATTGGCTCCCCCTTACTAAGTTTACTATAAATAACTAGGTCAATAAAACTATAGAAATCTTACCGTTCTTTGCCAACTATGGCTATAACCCACGTTTAGGCATCGAATCAGTAGGCCCCTAGCTATTATCCCTATTTATATATGCAAAGAAAGAGTAACTATAAGCTGATGCTATTAATAACCACTTTAAGCGTATCCTAACTTAGCTTAAGGCCCTAGCTTATATCTCCTAGTAATGCTATAAAGATAACGCTAATATAAAACGGGACGAAGGTATAATATTTAAAAAGGATAATATAGTTATGGTTAGCCTTAAAAACATAAAGATTAACCGGCCTAAGAGGAAATGGGATAATAACTAAAATAGACCCTAGCCCGTCTTAGCCGCCTATAGAGAGGTAGTTATGGTAGACCTTCTAGACTACATTTGTATTAATAAGTCTTTCTATACTTTAAAAGTCCGTCTCTAGTTCCCTAAAGAGATCCCCGGCTAAGCATATATTAATAAAGAGGAACGCCGTAATATTATAGGCAGGATAGCTAAAAGAGATAATAACAGCAATATCACAAATAAGTAGGAATTTAAAAAAATCCTTAATATATATAATAAACAAAGAGACGAGCACGGCTTAACGTATTATATTAAGTGGAAGTATTATAATAAGAAAACCTAGGAACCTAAGAAGTCCATAAAAGGGTGCGAGCACGTACTACTAAAGTTTTATAAATAATACCCTAAGAAGCCTGGACCCCCAGACTGGGTATAAGATAAGAGAGACTTGCTACGCCGAGGTTATAGACAACGACCATAATAATTTAGAAAAGTTGAGATCTTATAAAACTTTAACCGGCGGTTAAAGTTGTTTAATTAGTTAGGTTCTTGCCAAGAACGCCACACCTAATCGATTTAGGTGGCGGTATGGAGTTCTACTAACGCCACTTATTAAACTGGCCATGTGACTATAGTTTGCTATTATATAACGGCAATCTAACGGTAATCTAACGGTAATCTAACGGTAATTTGCTAGTACCGTAATATTTTATTTTAAAGCTACTTATTTAGTTTAGGGACCAAACCTTCTAAGGGAGGGGAGTACTGTTACGGCACTAACCTATCTCATACTATTTCCTACTGTTAGCTAGCCCACCACTAGCGCCTTAGCGGCTGGCCCTACTATCTATATATAATACCCCTTTTATCTCTTCTCCTTTTTATACTATAACGTAGTTATTTAGTCTACTTTACTGCAGCACCGTGATAATAAATGCTTTTTAGTGCGTAATATATATAAAAGAGCTTATAGTGACCTTCTAAAAGTTCCTTTTCCTAATTTTTCTTAACTATATCCCACACCGTCTTAATCTTATTAATCTTATAAGTAATCTTAGAAAGCTTCCTAATATTTATAAGGATATTTTCCCACTCTTTACTTTCTAAGTTTCCTTTAAGCTCTTTATCCTTTTTAATCTTAATTATAGCATTTCTCGCAGCCTTAACTATATTATGCTCCTGGTTTAAAATAACCTATATTAAACCATAATAGATATTTACGCGCTAATTAACTAGGTGGCTTTAGGCAGCTTTAAGGATAACCTTTATTATCTACGCCTTTTTTTAGTATGCGAGGGCTGTTAACTGAATAGTAGGAGGTGGAGGCATAGGAGGCAGAGGCGGCGGCCTTCCTTTTAAGCGGAGTTCCATAGTTCTAGGCATTTTTATAGTAAAATTCTGTATACGCAATAGGCAATTTAAGAGAAGGGTAATAATAGTACTTCTTAACGTAAAGAAAGGCAAATGGGCGCATATAATTAAATGAGATAGGATAATAGGATAATAGGATAACAGGAAGTTAAAATAAAGATCTTATGGTATTTACTAAAAAGGTGAATTAAAATAGTTGTTACGCGAAATCTTAAAATATTAAGGAACTTTAACCGCCAGTTAAAGTTGTCTAATTAGTTAGATTTTCCTTGCTAAGACTTTTATATAACAACAACTTTAATATTAATAATTTTTTAAAAGAATAAACGAGACTTAAATAATGCCTAACTCTAACCTCTGGTATACTTAACTAAGACTTCTTAAAGTAAAGTAGCTCTTCTTTTAACTTAAAAGAAAACGAAAATATTAATTTAAAAATTGTAGAATATAAAAATGTCGGATACTTATAAGAGATAGTTATTGGTAAAAAGGTAGAAGGAAGAAGACTATATATGCAGTTATTTCTTATAAGAGTAGTTATTAAGATAAAGGATTTAAAACTAGCTTTAAAGAGCTAAACTCTTTTTCTAATTCCTTGTGCTAGTAGGGTAAGGTAGGAGTATAGTAGAAAACTCTAATCCTTATAGTTACTTTACGTATTTATTATAGAGGTAGAGAAAAAAAAGTAAATAAGTTGCTGCTTATAGTAATAGGTGTCCTAAGTAATAGCCTATTTATAAAAGAATCTTTATAGAAGACTGCCTTTTTAGTAGGGTTATATAATCCTTAAGACGCGGTAAGATTATAGTATAGTTAGAAGGAAGAAACGCTGCTATAGCCTCCTTTTTAGGTGCTTCTTCTTCTATAAAGACTTCTTCTATATTATAGTTGCTTTTATTTATACGGTCTTCTAATCTAATCCCCTTAGGATCTTATATACGAAACCGTTTCAACCGATTCCTATATAGGGTGCCTCTTATTTTAGTGTTATTAAGGTCCTTAATTTTATAGAACCCTTTTTTTAATAACCTTTTAATCCGGAGGGGGCCTTACTATTTTAGCTATAGCTTTTACTATTATAATATATTCTTTGTGTTGGGAATAGGGCAAATTGCTGCTATATGCGGCAAATTGCCGTCACGTAAGGCAAGTTGCCGTCACGTGTTGCCGCGGCACTAGCGTGGTAAGGAACCTTAAGTTCCTTACCCTTCCCCTTTCTTGGAACAAAAACAACAACAATTATTATACTATCTACGAACCGTAGCTACGTGATATCCCCCTTATGAGTCCAACACTAATTAGTAGTTAACTTTATAGTTATACCACAGAACAGCTAGGTATTTACTAAGAAGAGACGAGCTACTATACTAGTGCTACTTGTGCTAAGGGAAGCTGTCTTTTAAGGTCAAAACTGGTCCTAAACCTTAAATAGAACTCTTCTATAAATCTAAGGATCTAAAGGCTAGAACTGGTCCTAAGCCTTCCCTAGATTACAGATTCTTGCGTCTATTATATAGAATAACACGCTTTATAAGTCTTCGCGATTTAAGGCTAGAACTAGTCCTAAGCCCTATAATTGCAAATATATATTATAAACGCGTACTAAACAACAATCCTTACACCACTAATATTCCCTTCCTCCGAAGATATAACTATGGCCACTTCAAACAACTGGAGAGACTCTTTACTATTAGGGGTAACTATATACGCGAAACTTATCAATGAAGATTAGGACGCATTTACCTTTAATATAATAACTTATACCGTAAAATAAGTTAACAGCTTTCTCTTACACTATATTCTATTCTACTAAGATAGCTACTATGCCGATTTATAGTTATGGGAATACTTTAGGGAGGATTTTATAGGATAGACCGCCGACACCTAGGCACTTAGTAATATTAATATTATTTAGGATTTTTGAGACTCCCTTTAAAGGAATAGGGTGTATGTTACTAAGGACAGTAACCCAATTACCAGTAATATTTACGCCGTTCTTACTAGTATAGAAGAACTAGTATAGACGGAAGCTGAGATTATACATTAACTACGGAAACCTAAAACTAACCTATATTCTTTGGAAGGCAACTTTAATTTGGAATAAAACCCCTAGAACGCTACTCTCCTACCTAAAGGTGCTCTTCCACCTAGAGGTACTCTTCCTCTACCTCTACTACCTCTAACTCCTCTATCCTAGCCAACTAATAAGCCTCTATCTTAAGAAGTTACGAATCTAATAAAGGTATATTTAGACGAAGAGAAGAAGTTTAGAGGAGAATTATATAATATACTTGGAGCAAAACTATAGGTCTTTTATAACTGCTATAATAAGGTTAGAATTTAACGCCACTAGTTCCATTATGCTTTCTCTGTTATATTAAAGGGACGGGCGGCAACGTTCTATTATAACTATATTATAGGTAAAAACTATAGCTTTAATATAATGCTTTAGCTTATTAGAGCCCACTTCAAAACTAATAAGAACCGCTAACTCTATATGTCCGAATGGCGAGAGACTATATTCTAGAGAGTTATTGCTTCTAACCCAATAACGACTTACCTAGAGTGTCTTTAACTACTCTTTAATAAACTCTAGAAAATCTAATATAGTTTTACTGAAACCTATTAAAATAAGAACAGTCTAAGGGACTAGGTTATCTTAGCATGCCGTAGCGTTCCTAAGTATAACTTAGCGCTATATAAACCTGTAGATACATTTAAAGGAGTATATACCAAACTATGCTCTACTATAGGCACTATAATGCGAATATAAAAACCCCAATAATTCTATACCAAAAACCCTATTTAAACCGGGATTCCAGACTAATATAATTATAACTAGACTAATTAAACATATAGTGGCCAGAGTAGGGGATATGGTAGAGGGTATAATTAACATTAACTATAAAGTAATTGTGGAGGTCCTTATGGAGGTTTATTTCGGAATAACCGTTAAAAGAAGTGCTACGTTTATAAGAAGCCAAATTGCTAGTTAAATAGACACTCTCTTAATAAGCGAAAGGAGGTATATAATAAGTTCCAATAGAGTATAAGAAACGTCGGAAATTATAAGGTTACTATGGCCTACTTCTAAAGCTTTCTGGTCTAATATAAAGGCATAAAAGACCTTAAGGATAAGGTTAATAAGGCCAAATAGCTCCTTATGGATATAGACATTAAGGACTACTCTTCCAACTAATACTTTACTAAGTATAGTGAGGTAAATAGCATATAAACCGTCGCTATCCTTAATAACTAATTTACGTTCCATTCTGTTATAAAGTCAGATATCTTTAATAAGCTAAAGGAAAGTTCCGCGTTCTCCTTTAACGACAGATACTTGGCGAATGTCTTCTATAGTATTATACTAGATACTAGAGCCGCAGGAGTATCTATAGTAGGAGAACCTTAAGTTCGAGCTCTTTAGTAGCTTAATAGCTCTGTTTAAATCGACTAATTAACGGCAGGCCAACATATAATTCGCTTTAGTAAGGGTACTATAATCTCTTTTAGTATAATCAAGGTCCAAACCCCATTAGGATATATTACCTTCCACGTTATTCCCGCAAACACCCCATTCCTATTCTGTATCTAAGATATAGATAAATTAGGCGTTAAGCTTAATAACCTTAAGAATATGCTCATTTAGGGAGACAATCGGGTGCCCGTTATACGCAAGTGGGGTCACCCTTAATTGCTCCTCTAATAACTAGAAAGGAGCGTTGCTTAGAGTTACTTAACTAAGTTAGAGCTACATTAACTACACCGTCGTTTTAGCCACCCATCCGTTTACTAACTACTTAGGGTTCTTTAATAAGCAGGTTATAAAGTCAAGGTTAAGGTAATTAAGCATCTTATAAAGTACTGCTATTACTGCCAAATAAACCAGAAGTCCCCTGGCCGATTTAAGTTTACCCTTAAAGATAACTACAACTTTAACTTCTATATCATTATTAATGTTATATATCTTAACGGCAAGCCAGTTCTCTAAGCTGTTGACTTATTAACCTTCTTCTAAGCCGCACGTTTCTTAAGGGATATGTTAGCTAGAAACGCATAGGATACCCTTTAGTTATGCTAGATTAATGTCTACCTAGGACCCCCTAATTAAATTATTTATAACGCAGAAAAGAACTTCTTATTTATAGAGTTCTGATAATAAATAAAGGCAATGGCAATTAAGGTTAAGGAAGTCCCTATTAAGGCATATAATAGTATTAGAAAAGTAGAGTAATATTACGCGCCATTACGCCGCGCATATAAGATTATCTCTTTAGAACTAAAGGATGCTAGCGAAGAACTTACCTTGCAAATGGCTGTTAAAGCTATTAACGATTCCGCTGGCCTAAATGGATTTATACCTACGTTGCTAGTCTTTAGCGCCTACCCTCGAATAACTGACAATTCTCTACTATCTCCCTCTATTATGTAATAAGCTGAGGCTATTTGCAAAGCAATGAAGGAGGTATAACGTCTATACGCTATACGCCAGGTTAATAACGCACTAGGAATGAGAAATGGCCTAAACACCTTAACTACGCTTAATCTGCCACTCCAATCTAAAGTACGGGTATGGCGTAAAAAGGGAGGATAGTTAGGCCCATATAAACTTATTATAATTAATGGTTAAACTTATACTCTTTAGATGCCCTATAGACCTACTTAATTCCATTTAACCGTTATTAGGCCCTACTATAAAGATAATAGTTCCGAGCCTTTACAGGATGCCCCAAAAGATGCCCTAGAAGATGCCCTAGAGGAGAACCACAATCAACGTGCCCTAGAAGGCGACTATAATCCTAATATAATTGTAGTAGACGTGCCGCAACTATGACGCGGTAGAGGTCGCCCGAAGGGATTATAAAATTACTAACATCTTATTAATTTTAAAGAGTAATTTGTTGCTGCTATAGAGAGTAGAGTTAAGTTATTAATGGCCTTTATAACAGCTAAAGAGAAGGCTAACTTTAAGCTTGCAAAACAGCTTTAAAAGGAAGGTTGTATTATAACCCTAGGAGCTCCTTTCTAAGCATCTAACAAGCAGGAGATTGATGGTCTTATTGTAAGAGGAGTCTTTAAATTTGAGAAATATGACCCTACCAAGTTTAATGGAGTTCGCATCTTTAAGTTAAGAATGGTTAATGAGATTAAGGGCAAAGCTACTAACGCCCCATTTAAGAAATTAAGGCTTATTATCTAAGGTTACAATAATAATAGTAAAGAGATAATTCTTATACAATCTCCTATAATTCAATGAGCTAGTTAGCAAGTCATTGTTATATTAGCTTCCTCCTTAATAAAGAATAGAATGGTAGTTTATTTATAAGATATTACTTAAGCCTACACCTAATTAGAGACGCACCTTTAGCGCTTAATATTGGCATACCTTCTGGAGCAAATTCGCCACCAGTATCCTAAAGACATAATTATAGTTATGCTTAAGCCATTATACGGAATCGCAGAGGCAGGAACTCATTAGTAGGCTACTTACAGCAAGCACCATAAAGAGAAGCTTTTAATAACTACTTTTATATTCGATCCCTGCTTCCTTATTACAACTATAAAAACTCTATTTAGAATCGTCGGTATGCAAATTAATGATATAATTATCTTAGGAGACGACCAATTCTTAGCTCTTAAAGAAGATAAGCTAGTAAAGGCAAATCTTATAGCAAAGCTAAAGGAAAGACTTAATTTAATAACACCATTGCTCTTTAATGGATATATCCTTTCTATAAATGAGGATTTTATTGCTTTACGCCAGAAGGGTTAAGGCAAGAAGATTAATGTTATTAACGTTAATTCTTTAAAATAAGGATACGTAGAATAACGCGCTTATAGGGCTTATATTACTTCTATCTGTTAACCTAAGGCTTCCTTTAATCTCTCTGTTGCCGCCCAATACTAGAAACCAACTAAGGATAACGTTCTTGCTCTAAATAAGCGCCTTTCCTAGCAGATAAATTATCTCGACCGAGGGCTACTCTATATGCCTATTAATCTCCCCACCGCTAAGATCTTTATATTTGTTAATAGATCGTTTGCTAATAATAAAGATTTTAGCTCCTAGTTAGGATATAAGATTATTATTACAAATAAATCTACTAAAGAGAATAACTTTACGATCTACGGCAACCTTATTTATTAGAGCTTAACTAAAAGCAAACGCGTTACTTAAAGCGTTCTAGCGTTAGAGATATATGGAATAGTTAGTAGAGTTATTATAGTAATTATAATTAGAACTACCCTTAAGATAATTACGGATTGACTTAAAATTCCCGCTATTCCTATAATTATGTGCACTAACTTATACTCCCTCTATAAGTATTTAGTTAAGCTTAGCACTATAAAGGAGAAGCGTCTTATAATTGATATTATAGTACTTTAGCAATCCTACGAGCGTTAAAAACTCTTTAAGATTTAATAGATTAATGGCCAAGATAACCTGGTAGATATAATGATAAAGGTAAACCTAAATAAGGCACTAGAGATATTTATTAATATAAATACTCTACGTATATAAGTTAAAGGTTGGGTTAAGAGGGAAATTTAGAGAAGTTAAAATCTTATAGAACTTTAACCGCCGGTTAAAGTTATCTAATTAGTTAGATTCTTGCTAAGAGCGCCACGCCTAATTAATTTGGGTGGCGGTATAGAGTTCTGCCGACGCCATTCGTTAATCTAGCCAATTAGGATTTTCCATACCCGGCATGAAAAATCGCTATTAGCTCGCCTACTACTAGCGCCTTAGCGGCCCACTCGTCTTCGCGTTAACCCCCTAATACCCTTCCTCTTTTCCTTCTTCCCCTTAGCTTTGTACTTTTGTATAGTAGTAATCTATAGGTGTTTATAGATGGCAACTATAAAAAGAAGAGTTGCCAGTATTAGGAATAGGGCAAATTGCCGCTATATGCGGCAAATTGCCGTCATGTGAGGTAAGTTGCCGTCACGTGTTGCCGCGGTATTAGCGTAGTAAGGAACCTTAAGTTTCTTACCCTTCCCCTTTCTTGGAACAAAAACAATAACAATTATTATACTATCTACGAACCGTAGCTACGTGATATCCCCCTTATGAGTCTAATACTTTGCCTTCTTCGAATTTTATACTAGCATAAGCTCTTTAGGCTTAAGCTTACTTTTATATATATTCTTTATCTTTTTAAAGTATTCTTTATTGGCTAGATAATAGCCACGCACCCTTTTTTAAGCTTCTTTATTATTTATTTCTTATTATTTAAACTGTTTTATTTTTAAAATAATTAGTTCCTCTATTATCCTTACCTTATTTTATAAAAGTATCTACTATATAGGGAGGTAAAGGTTAATTAGGAGCATATATTCTTGTCCGTAGAGTATTTACGCTAATATTATTCCTGTTATCCCCTTAACCATTATTTAGTTAGCTAAAAGTGCTTTTATTAAATTCTACACCTAGTTGCCTCCGTACTTCACTAACGCTACTATTAAAGGTTAATGTCCTCTCTTAATTAAGCCTTGTTTTTATGGATAGTAGGCTAATATAACCACTTAATAAATTCCGTATACTTCTGTAAGAGCGGTTACTATATCCTTATTCTCCGGTCCTCTATTAATAGAAAGTTGTCTAAACACCCCCTATCTATAGATAACCTCTTCCTATAGGAATTTTGCTACCGCTTTAGATGTTATATTTATTAGAGCTTATACTTTTAGCTAGCCTAAAAGGTACTCTCTAGCTACTACTAGATACTACTTCCCTAATTTAGCCGTTAATATATATATAATATCTATTAAGATCTATTTCCAAAGGGCGGCTATCTAAGTTAGATATAAGGCCTCCTCCTCTAGCTTAGGTGAGTACTTTTAGCACTTAGGATACTTTTTTGTATATTTCTTAACCGTTTTATAGAGTTTGGGCCGCTAATATTATGCTAATACCTTTATAACGTTTCTTCCTTCCCTTAGTGCCTATTCTTATTATATATTTCTTATACTACTTTCTTCTAGTATTCCTTAATATTTACTACTCTTTATAATAGTATATTCTTGCTTATTCTTCTAAATAGGAGCTAATTCTTAATCTTAAATTTAACTACCTTGCGTTTAAAGCTTTTAAACTCCTTTGCGGTTATTTCTTAAGGTCTTTAAAGCGTAAATAGCCATCACGCAATCTTTTAGTATTCTCTAGAGTACGTATTATTAAGTAGGCTGACGTTTAGATCTTTATTTTGTAGTATTATTAAATTTATCGCATATATAATATACCCGAGCTCCTAATTTATAAAGTCTTTTAGGTCTTTTTTAGGCTCGTCCTTTAGTTCTCTTTCTTATATAGGTTGCCGGGATAAACTATCTGCTGCGCTATTCTTCTTTTTGGGTATATATTGTATATTAAAATTCTATAGCTGAATCTACGCTAACTAATAGGTTATTAGCGATTCTAGTAGATCTATTATTAACTTATTAAGCTAGGCTACTAGGGTATTAGTATCTGTTTCGATTATAAATTGCGCTCTATATAGCTAGACTTAAAACTTTTTAAGTATATAAAGTAGGGCTCTATACTTAAGCTTTCTAGAGTTGTACTTCCGTTCTCCCTTTAACTATATTTCGCTCTTAAACCTATATAGGTACGGTCTGTCTTCTTTATTAAGTTAGTTTAACATTACTCCCTATCTAGCACCGCTTAAGTTTACTATTAATATAATTTCTCCTGCCCTAGGCGAATAGTTAATTTAGATTAGCGTTGGCGCTGTAGTAATAGCTATTTTTAAAGTTACTATTGCTTATAACTGCTCTGGTCTCTAGTAAAATATTACGCCTTCCCTAAGCAACCAAAACTAAGGCTCCGCCGTAATGGAAAAGTTAAATAGTTATATATTAATTAGTATTATACCTTATATAGATAGTTAACTTACTAATTAAACAGAATACTAAAACTAGATAGGAAGTCTATAAGATTAGGTATTAAGTGCAGCTCTATTAAGTAAGGTATTAATTAGTATTGTCTTAGGCTTATCTGCGTTAATATTGTTAAGGCCTTTTACTATAGGAATACGCCCTTACAGCTTTGCATTAAAGCTATTAATAAGCAAGTCGTAGTAAGCTGGTTGCTTTAGGATTCTTTACTTTTTAGCTCTAGAAGGTTCTAATTGTGATAAGGTTAATTTAGAAGGTAGCTTTATAGGCTGTTCTTCCTTTAAACCCCTAGAGAGTCTCTAGGTTCCAATATTAATAATATCCTTATAGCTAAAGTAACTCTTTTATCCGCTAGGCCGCCTTATAATAGTAGTTAATAGCTTAAGCGTAAGATAATATATATTAGTAGCTACGTTAGCTAGTGTATAATATGTGCTATTAAACTGGCCAAACGCGTCCTCTATAGTATACTATAGCTCTAGGCAGTAACTAGCGGTAAGTAACACTTAGGTAAATAACTCTATTATATCTAAACTAGTTCGCCGTTAGCCTTAAAGAAGAAGCTTAAAAATAAGATTATAATTAACTAATATACTAGTATAGTGGTGTAGATTGGACGTCGCCTACTATCTTAGCATTTTCCTATATTTATAAAGCCTTCGGCTTCCTTCCTTCTTCCCTCTACTATATACATATTACGACTCTACCAGTTACCAGAAATACACTCTTTTCTTTCTTTCTTACTAACTGTTTTACTAACTAATTATAACTAACCGACCGACTAACCGACCGACAGATAGACAGACAGCACTATGACTTTCCTATCTTAGAGAGGTCGTACCCTCCTATATATTTTATAGCATTCCACATAGGGACGATAGTAAGCTCTTTAGATTAGAAGTCTAGTGCTATATATATAGGAGACACGCAGAAACATACTATAACTATAAAAAAAACTGCTAGCTATAGAAGAACGACTAGCTACGAAAGAACCGCCAGCTAGATAGACAAGATAGTAAAAGAAAACTAGGCAATATTAAATAGTAAGGGGAACTAGGCAGTACCGGAAAAAGATAGGATAGCTGGACTTAACGTATAGGCTAAAGAGTGGTAATAAGAAGTAAAAGACTATGGATTTATTAACCTAAATTAGATTTCTTTACCACCTTAACTTAGTTACTAACTTAGTCATCTATATAGTTATAGAAAGAGTAGGGTCTTGAATAGTTACGTATATAGACATTAAGCGAACTAGTAAGCCAATTAGATAGCTTTAACTAACGGTTAGAGTTACCTAATATCTCTACCTAACATCTCTACCCGATATCTTGCCACCTATACGTAGACGAGCATGGCTAGAACTTACGAACGACTATACGCCCAATATTATGTTATAAGCAAGGAGAAGCACTAGGGCCTTTTGGAGTACTGTAATTACTAAATAGGGATGTGGATTTAAAGCCTACCTAAGTTTATAATTGGTGACTAGACGGAGCTTATAAGAAGGCTTAGGACTAAATATTAAGCTAAGGACTACTACTAACGCATGGAGATAAGAGACTTTATAGAAGCTTATGTTTAAATATCTACAGAATAACCGGGTGACTTGCGTCACTATGTATAGGACTTTACTACTATCTTAGCTAAAGCTATAGCGGCAGGCAATCTGTTAGATCTAGAGAGAGGGCGATGGTTTATATAGGGGCTTCTAACTAACTACTATAGGCACGTAATAGGAAGGACAGGAGCCATAGTAGATGAGCCTAGCACCTTTATATTTAAAAGGCTAAAGGAGGCCGTAGAGTTAAGAATAATGGCTGTAGAGAATGCTAAGAAAATGGCTGTTTTTTTAGAAGATGTCCTGAATGTCTAGCCTATATAAGAGCTACGGTAGTAAAGGAATAAGCTTAACTAATAAAGAGAAGGAAGGCTTTTTAACCTAGCCAAACTAAGTGTATATAAAGGAGCCCTAATGCAGTAGTTACCTACTACGGATTAGGCTATAGTTTAAAGCCTAGTATAAGGATATAAAGACTAGCAGAACAGCACCTAAGCTCCCTTTATCCTATAAGACTGTTAACCTCTATAAGGCTCTTAATATCTATAAGGTTTTTAATATCCGTAGGACTATTAATATCCGCAAGATTTTACTGCCTTTAAACGGCCGTAGTGGGACGTATAGGGTTAGCAGAATACGTAAGGGCAATGTTAATAGACCTGTTTTAGATGTGGAAGGAGTTACTGTTTTACTAAGTACGAATATTAAGGCTTAAAGGATTTTATTTTATAAGGATTTATATATCTATCTAATTAAGGAAGGCTAGTAGCTAGGACGCGTAAACGACCTAGACCTAAACTTTAGTGGCTCGACAATAAAGGATAATTAAAGGGTATTAAGAACTGGCTCTATATATACTAAGGAATAGACCTAGATAGGCTAAGGAAAGAATAAATGTAGTAGTAGGCCCCTCCTACAGAACTAACGGATTTTACTGCTTTCTATAATAAAGTAGTGCTAAAGAATAGTAATAAAATACGTATAAACTAGGAGGACTACTATTAAGTATAACCTGTAGACTTAGTAGTAACGCCTAGCTAGTAATATCCGTAGACCCTTAAAGATAGCCGTATAACCAGGATAGCTGTTAAGCTATAGGCTCCGTAGTAGGTAGCGTAGGCTCTACCGTAGGAGAAGAATATGCGACTAGGAGACTATGTCTAGATTAGGTTATAGCCTATAGATAAAACAGCTAAAGCTAAAAAGAAGAATAAATTGTTTAATCCTTAGAGACGGTCTTAGAGACGGACGCTTAACTAATAGGCTCTGTAGTAGGCTTTATAGCAAGCTCTATAGTAGGTATAAGATGTTTAACTAAGGGACAGTTAAGTTCTAAGGTGGGGGAGGGGATGTAGGTAACGGCCGTATAAAAGATTTCTATTTATCTGCTTAATTATAGTATTTCCTAAAGCTCCTTTTCTTGTTTACTTTCTTAATTGCGACGCGTTAGGACGCGACGACCTACTATAGAGATGTTAGTTTAGCTTACCGCCTATTACTAAGCTAATAGTAATTTTTTATTCTAGGGATAGAAAATCCTAATTAGTCTATTTAGCAATAGAGCTGGCAGAACTCTATACCGCCCCTAGAAATACGCTAGCTATATAATAAGAACGGTACTAAGAGCCTTAATTAATTACACGGATATAGAGCTGATTATATAATATAGAGCTAGACGTAGAGCTACACGCAAAGCTATACGTAAAGCCTTAATCGATTAACAGCACGGAAGCCTTAATTAAATTAAGTAACTGTATAGAAACCGCGACTGGTTAAGAAATCGGATTAAGCCTAAGCCTCAATATTAGCACGTTACTGTCACTAAATTAAATTAGTTAAATGTTATTAAATTGGAGCCTTTAACCGGGCCGACCTTGTTCCTTATTTAAATAATAGCTAATTATAGTATAACTGCCACTGCTATCTAAATTTAGCACTGCGCTAGCTATATAGTAAGAACAGACACTATAATAAGGAAGGGACTTATATAAAGGTAGTAGTATAATATTAGTAATAAAGCACCGCGTACCTAAGCTATCTTTATGCGACTAAAAATAGTATTAAGCCGTGTCTAGCTAAGCTAGTAAAGGGCCTTATTAAGGATTATAAGGGAAATAGGAATTAGACGTATAGGAGCTAGCACTTCTTAGAGATTGTTTTAATAAAAGGACTATATTATAGATAAAAGGGTAAGGGATATATAACGGAAGTAGTTATAATAGCTAAGAAGCTGCTACTGGATGACCTTAAAGATATAGAGGATGGCTTAGGTAAAGGGTAAAAGCTAATAGGACAACGATAAGGGACTAAAAGTAGAAGGCAATTTTAAGAAAGGTTCTTAAGACGGAAGAAGATTAGGGCCTATAGTAGTAGCCATAGAGCAGCTATAGAAGACATCCTATAAAAGCGCTAGGCCTATTATAGTGGTTTAAAGGAAGCTACTAATAGTGCTTATAAAGGAGGAAGTCTTAAGATAGGTCTCTGGATTGGACGTCTAGTAGATACTAAGAGCCTTAATTAACTACGGATGCAGAGCCCTAATTAATTAACTATATAGATATAAAGCTTTAATAGAATAACTATATAGCCAGAGTTTTAATTAATTGTCTATAGATATAGAGCCTATAGATATAAAACCTAGGTCGTATATATAGTAGAAGACACCTTAAGTTAAGCTAGAGCCTTAGTTAAATCTTAATTAATTAGACGCCGCCTTTATAGTTAAGTTAAATTAAATAAAGCCTTCGGTCAGGCCGACCTAATACCCTATTTAAACGTTAGTCGATCTAGTAGATAGATAGGCACTAGGCCTAATTAGGAAACCAGTATACGGCTAGAAGTATTAGGACGCTAAGGTCCTTAAGGTATGTAGTAACGTAATAACAGTAGTGGGATGTAAAGAGTATCTGGTTCTTAATAAAGTAGAACTATAAAACTAAATTCTACTGTTCTCTAATGCGGGGCGACTACGTTTTATAGGCGCCTCGCCTACGCCTTGCCTGCGCTAAGCCGGTTACGGCCAGTGCGTCTCTATGGCCTAACAATTGCCCCCCCCTTCTTAAGCGGCTATCTTTAGCCGACGCTATTATATAATAGGAGTGCTATTATTTCCCTTCTCTAAATAAAAAGTTTTTAATAAATTTAAGTAAATTAAATAATGTAATAATAGGGCAATATAATAATAGGATAATATAATAATAGGACCTTGTAGAGATCTATAAAGGTAGGAGTTCCTACCTAGGTAGGACATTAGATTTCCCTTCCAATTCCATTTTAATTTGTTTAGCCTGCGATTTGCCTTCTTTACGACTTCTAATTAATTATAAATCGTAAGCGCTAAGCCGTTGGTTCGCCTGCTTGTGAGTCTTCCGTAAGTATTCTTTATACTAGCTTATAGCTATTACTAACCCTACTAGGCGCCGTTAAAGCTCCTACGCCGCTCGTAAGCCGCTCCCCTAGCTTTACTGGAACTAATCTACCTCTGTTATGCTAAGCGTATAGTTACTACTAGGTGGGCCACCTACGGCAAGTAGGCTAACTATAATTGCGGGTACTACTAATAACTAAATAAGTCGTGCCAACTAGTACGTTTAAGTGCGTTAGTTTAGGTTCTAATAGCTAATAGACTAGGTCCCTAAGGCCTTCTATAGCCGCCTAAACGAGCTACTTACCCTTATTAATAGGGCTAAGCGCTGGCGGGTTGCTGGCAGGGACATAGCTAACCTTAACGCTCGCGTTGCTGCCGCCTAGAAGTCCTTTATGAAGGATATTAAGGCCTTAGTGCGCATCGGCGCCAAGTATGGTCTCCGCTAGCGCCTAAAGGGCGAAGACTTTCTCCTACTCTAAGTATAGAAATTACAGGCCATCCGTTATACTCTTAAAGGAATTCTTAACGTAATGCGCGCTTTAGTACGTGTTGTAGCGCAGGTGTTTCGCCGTTATAGCGTATGCTAATAGTACCTATAGGCCAATATACCTCCCATTGTAAGGGATAAGAAGGAGGATAAGGAGGGAGAGGAGGAGAGGGAGGATTTAATGGAGCTGTAGAGTATCTGTATTTCTATTAGCGTATTGCTATTACTCCGCCGTCGTTCCGTCGTCGCCCTGCTAGTAGGGCGTAACCTCGGTTATAATTAAAAGTTTTTTTTTATTCTTCTACCTACTTTCTTTTCTATTTACCCCTTAGGGTAAAGTAACTATTATACGTCTCCTTTGTATCCTTATTAATGTCCTCTACTAGGACCTATTCGTTGTATTCTTCTAGCTAGCCTTTTTACTTAACTAGGTACTATAGGGTCTAGTTGCGTCCCTTCCTTTTACGTACTTCTTCTACCTTATATTAGTCCTCTTAGTCTACTTAATTATCTAGCTTAATAGGCCCTAGTAGAGGGTCTCTAGTAGTGCCCTTATGTTGTTTATATAGCTCTAGTAAGCTAATATAGAACACTAGGTGGATATAGTAAGACGTAGGTAGATATAGTTGGTATACTTACTTTCTAACTAGTTTGGCTATACTAAAAGGTCTAATAAAGCGTGCTATAAGTTTCTTACTGGGCCTTTTTAGTTTAAGGTTCTTAGTTAATAGCAAGATTAGATCCCCTACTTTATATGCCTATAGTTGGTAATAACGATCGTAGTATTTCGCTTATGCCTCGGTAGCGTGTTCCTAGCGTTTCGCCAGCGCTTCGCGTTTAAGGGATATCCTTTTAATCCTCTTAGAGGCGGCTGGAATAGAAGTACTATTATCCGCCTTAACCTTATATTTTAGACGTGGGTAAAACCTATAGCAGGCATAGAACGGGCTTATACCCGTCTTGCTATATTTAGCATTATTATAGGCGAATTTGGCTAGTAATAAGAGGCCTGCTTAGTTGCTTTACTTTTTGTTATAGAATATACGGAGGTAATACTCTAAGGTTTAGTTCTAGCGTTCTGTTTGCCCGTTAGTTTATAGGTAAAAGGCCATACTTAGCCTACGTTTAATCTTTATAGCAAAGTATAGCTCTAACTAAAACTCACTAGTGAAGATACTGCCGCGATTAGATATAATCCCCCTAGGGGCTCTAAAACGGCGTACTACTTCGTTAAGGAAGAGATCCGCGAGTTTGGTTGCAGTAATAGTTTTTACTATAGGCAGATATAAAGCTATCTTAGTATAGCGGTTGACTATTATATATATTACGTCATATACCTTATCGCCTCGTTTGCTAGGCGGTAGGCCTGTAATAAAGTCTATTATAATCTCCTGCTACGGCTAGTCTAGGTAAGGCAGCGCTTAAAGCTTACTGTAAGGGCAATATTAAGGCGCACGCATACGTTAGTATAAATTATTAGTAGAGATATAGTTTATAACGTCCGTATTTATACTAGGCTAGTAATACTTACGCAAGAGTAGATCTAGAGTCTTTTTCTTACTAAAGTGCCCAGCTAGGGCATTATTATAGTAGATCTATAGGAGTTCTGTATAAACCGCTGGGTTTAGGGGCATATATAGCCTCCCGCGGTAATAAAGTAGTCTAGCGGAATTAAACTGCCATACTGGCTTTAAGCGGGCGCGTTAACGGCGTCTCGTAGTATCTACGCTGTCGCTGCGCTTTTATAGTATAAAGTTATTTTTAGTCTAAAGTCCTTTAATAAGCTTAATAACTATTTCTATACTGGACTTATAAGCACTCTCTTAAGTACTAGCTTCTCTAACTTAGGTCTTTATTATACGCTACTTAATAGCATACGTATAGGTTGCCTAGTTAAACTGTAATACTATATAGCCCAGGCGTACCGCTATTGGGTCGCCGGCTTATAGCTATAGAAATAACACCTCTATAGAAGGCTCGTTTTCTTATATACCTAATAAGACTTTTACCTTAGGTTAGTAGCCCTGTATTCCTAAAGTCCTTTAGAGTAATAGTAGCATGGTGTCTTCTTCTAGCAGACCCCCTACGCCTAGGGGTTGCCTTAACGACGCGTCTATAGGGTTCGTTTTTCCCGCCCTATGCTTAATAACAAAGTCATAGGCAGCTAATACTATAGCCCATCTGGCTTGCCGTCTATTAAGGGCTTTTACTTTTATAAAACCCTTTAGATTATTATGGTCTGTAAGCACTTCTAGGCGGCTTAATAGCCCCTTAATGTAGTGTCTCTAATACTTAAAAGCCTCTACGATAGCTAGTAGCTCCTAATTGTGGGTCTTATAATTACGCTCTACTGGCGAAAGCTTCCTAGACTAGAAGGCTATTGGATACTAAAGACCATCTTTAAATAGCTGTGATATAATTGCTGCTAGGCCTTATATAGAGGCATTAGTCTCTAATTAGGTTGGTAAGCCCGGCGTATAGTGTTGCAGAAACGGCGCCGTCGTAAAGGCGTCGCAGAGCCGGCGTATCGCCTACTCCGCCTCTTTGGGCTAACTAAGAGGCCTAGCTTTACGGCCGTTCTTTACTCCTTTAAGAAGATTAGTAATAGGCTTTGTAATAGTAAAGTACTTATAGATAAACTGGTGATAGAAGTTAGTAAAACCTAAGAAGACCTAGACATCCCTATAGGATTGAGGGCTTTCCTACTTAGTAATAGCTTTTACCCGGCTAGGATCTATTGCTACGCCTTTAGGACTAATAATATATCCTAGGAATTTAACCTTTTATACGCTAAACCTGCACTTTTTAAGGTTTGTATACAGTTAATATTACCGCAACCTACGTAGTACTTCTAGTACGTAGCGCTAGTGTTCCTCTGGATTTTCAGAGAAAATTAGAATATTATTAAGATAAACTATATAGAAGACGTCTACTAGTCCTAATAAGGCCCGATTAATATAGCCCTAAAAGGTCGCTGGTCCGTTAGTTAGCCCAAAAGGTAAAACTAAATACTTAAAGTGGCTATAACGCGTACGGAACGCCGTCTTTTACTTATCGCCCTAACAGATATAAAGGCGGTAGTATGTATTTATTAGGTCCAACTTAGTAAAGATTTTAGAACCTACTAAGCGGTCTAAGGTCTTACTAATTAATAGTAGTGCGAGACAATTCTTAATCGTCACCTTATTAAGGCCTCTATAGTCTATACAGAGCCGTAACTTCCTATCTTTTTTAGGTATAAATAGAATAGGTGCCCCTGCGGGACTAGTACTTAGTTAAATCTAGCCTTTAGCTAAGGCGTTGTCTAAGTACTCCCTTAGTACCTTTAGCTCCTTAACTAAGAGGTTATAGAGCGGCCTATACAGGACCTCCTGTCCCTCTTCTAGGTTAATAGTATAGTCGCCCTAGTAGTATTAGGGTAGCTTTCTTGCTTCTTTATATAAGAAGACATCGCTAGCTTCTTTTAACTGTGGGGGAAAGACCAGCAAGCTGCCGTCGTCTTATTTACTAGGCATTAATCTAGTAATTACTAGGGCGAAGACCCTAGATTCCCTCTAGAGAGACTCCGCAAAACCCTTAGAGGTTTATAGTAATAGGGACGAGCCATTTAGCTTCTATCGCCATGCCTTCGCCTCACAGTTAATAAGAAGTTAGGCCTTTTTTAACCCTGGCATACCTAGGGTAACAGTGGGGGATATATTAGCCATTCTATAGCAGATAAGGGTTACTTCCCTTATCCTACCCTAGCTGTCCTTTATCCTTAATGGTACCTTATAGGCTTTATAGCAATATACCTAAGTTTTATTTAACTAGGAGTAGGTAGGCAATTCTGTGTCTAGTATTTTAAAGTTATACTCTATTACGAATTGCTAATTAATTATATTTACTTTGGCGCCGAGATTAAGTATTACTAAGGTCTCCTTCCAGGTTTGCTTAGATAGGACTTCTCTTAAGATAGTAATAGCTTCCTTATAATCTAGTAGTAGCTTACGCCCTATAGGTATAAGGGGCTCTAAGGGCGCCTGCCTTTTCCTAGCGTTAAGATAGCGTTTACGCTGCTTAACTGCGGCTAGTACTATTATGGCTCCAGGCACTATCGCTACTAATATCCTAGCTTGCCACAATTTTTATAGTTCCCCTTGGGTTAGGTTAAACCCCCAGTGGTACTACTTCGCCCCACTATTGCGTTGCTAGCGGTGGTTTTAGAGTTCGCTTTCCCTAAGTTACCTAATAGGGTAGTCTTTATATTTAAGTTTGCGGCGCGCCTATTGCTTCTAGCCTATAGGGCGCTTACGCTCTTCTAGTCCTTTAATAGGGCAGCTAGGGAAACTAGCTAATCTTAAGTTTATAGAAACTCCTAATAGTTAATAACCGCAAGCCGTAGCTCTAGCTATAGCTTCGTAAACAGGTATATTATTAGATACTTTACATTATAAGGAGAATTAATTTATACTTCTAAGGAGGTTAGGTAAGCAGCAAACTTATTTATAGGTTAATTGGTTTGTTATATTGCCCTTATATATATTAGGGCTATATAAAGTTCTTAATTAATAGAACTTTTGATTTAGTTAATTAGGAATTCTATTAGCTCCTTCTAGGTAAACTACGTGTCTAGGTAGTTATCTTCGTACTATAGCTAAAGGGTTTAGTTAGTCCCCTTTATATATTGCATAGTAAACGCGACTTTAGTATCCTTATCCGCGAAGCCGTTGTGCTCTAGGCGGAACGCTAGCTTTAAGCTATCGCGGAAGTCTTAGTGCTCTTATATAGTCTTACCATAATATAGAGCAATCTTCTCTATTTTAACGGCCCGTTTTAACGGAGCGCCTATTATATTAGTAGCCTTCCGCTTAAGGTTTAGACGTATCTAGCTACTATCTAAGTACTCTAATAGGATAGTTTAAGGTTATAGATCTGGGTTAGGAACGGAAGTTAACGTTACCTCGCCACGTTAACGCCGTCTTAGTACTTCCACCTCTTCCCTAAGCAAGTATAGTTTTCTTTACTCTAGGAGTTATAGCTTCTCGTTTTCTAGCCGTTGTATTTCTTCCTATATATTCCCTTTATTTATAGCTTCTGGTTCTATCTGGGACGACATAGGTTCGCCTATATTATCCTAGGGCCGATCCCTAGGCTTAGTAGTACGCACTACGCTAGTACGCCCTTGTCTCGCCATTAGGTCAATAGGC
The DNA here is from genome assembly GCF_001692895.1 of Cenococcum geophilum 1.58. Taxonomy (NCBI): domain Eukaryota; kingdom Fungi; phylum Ascomycota; class Dothideomycetes; order Gloniales; family Gloniaceae; genus Cenococcum; species Cenococcum geophilum. The sequence continues at coordinate 324,745 of NW_027137629.1, forward strand.
TGCAATATAGTTAATAAATATAGGTCGTCTTCTTAACAGAGGGTTGCCGCTATGTAGTCGTGGCCTTAGCAGACCGCTGTGTTGTTAGGCCACTACCCCTAAAAAGGGATAAGAATTTAGTACTATTAGGACGCCAAGGTCCTTAGGGCATATAGTAACGTAACAATAGTAGCGGGATGTAAAGAGTATCTGGTTCTTAATAAAGTAGAACTATAGAACTAAATTCTGCTATTCTCTAATGCGGGGCGATTACGTTTTATAGGCGCCTCGCCTGCGCCTCGCCTGCGCTAAGCTGGTTACGGCTAGTGCATCTCTATGGCCTAATAAGAAGATTATTAGAAGCGCCGCTAATTAACGTTTTAGAGCCTCTGTAGGAGCTTCCCTCTTTAACCCCCCTTTAATTGATTAATTGCCGCCCGTCTTAACGCCCGTAGACTAGTTAACTAAAACGATCTTTCCTATAGATATAGATACGGAGCTTTATACGAAGTCTTATATAGAGCCTATAGATATAAAGCATATAGGTGCAGAGCCTTAATTAGATAATAGTACGGCGGCTTAATTAGACGCCTATAGATATAAAGCCTTAATTAAACGGCAGATATAGAGCCTTAACCAATTAGATATCTATATAAAAGCTTTAACTAACTATCTACGGATGTAAAGCCCTAGTTATACGTATAGTAAAAGATATTTTAAGTTAAGCTAGGGCCTTATTAAATCTTAATTAGCTAAACGCCGTTTCCGCATTTAAATTAGGATAATTAGAGCCTGTAACTGGGCCAACTTTTTACCTTAATTAAACGACCGAATAATTAGTTGTAGCACGTTGTCGCTAACCAACTAGATAGTCTTTAGCTAGCAGTTAATATAAATATATAGGCACGTACGTAGATATGGACGCAGAATATATAATATAGAGCTATTAATATGCGGCTAGATGTATAGCTAGACGTATAGCTAGATATATAGCTAGATATAGGGCCTAATATAAAGCCACGGGTAAAGCCTTAACTAAAAAGCTGCGTATAATACAGACCGATGTAGAGCTAGATGTAGAGTTTTAATATTAAATAATTAACTAAACAATTAAATTAATCTAGAGCCTCTGCTACCTTAATCTACTACCTTATTACTACCGCTGCTGCCGCCACTATTCCGTCTAGCTATTTTATCCTTACTATCTTAACCAACTGCTCCGTCTCTACTGTTCTAGATCTATACGGCTACTAAATCTATTATACCATTTAATTGTTCCAGCCGACCTGTTCTAGGCCTAATGCTATTTTAACTATTTTACTACTGCTCTCCTAACCGCCATACCCTACCGTTTTAATTGCCCCGCCGCCGCTGTTCCGACTAGCCGCCTCCGACCAACTGCTATTAACTACTGCTATTAACCGTTCTGTTACTACTACTACTGCTGCTATTATTACTGCTATATTAACTAACTACTATTAACCATCTACTATTAACTGTGTACTATTGACCGTTTGCCGCTACTAAGATTTCTGCTACTAAAAGTTCTGCTGTTAAATATCCTGCTACTTACTAACTGTTACTAAGTTCTTCTACTAAGTGTTCTACCGCTGACTATTCTATCTTATTTTACCGCGCTACCTGTCTGCTTTTATTACTGTTTATAACACTATTACTTTTACTACTGTTGCTGCTCTTACTGCTGCCATTATTTCTGGTTTACTGCTGTCCTAGTTACTACTAGTAGGAAGATTAGATATTAGCTATAGGTAACAGAAGAACACCGTAGAGCAGTTTTATAGAAAGGCTAAGGATATAGTTACCCGCGTTCGTTTAAGGATATGCTTTCCTTTATCTATTCTACTTTTACTATACTTTTGTTTTGCTATTCTTTTATATTCTAAAACGTTAGGGGATAACGTTCTTAGTAGGGGAGGTATATAGTAGTATAGATTAGACGTCGCCTACTGTCTTGGCATTTTCCTATATTTATAGAGCCTTTGGCTTTCTTCCTTCTTCCCTCTACTATATATATATTACGACTCTACTAGTTACCGGAAATATACTCTTTTCTTTCTTTCTTACTGACTATTTTACCGACTAATTACGACTGACTAACCGATTAACCGACCGATAGACAGATAGACAGCACTATGACTTTCCTATCTTAGAGAGGTCGTACCCTCCCACACTAGTAAGTAATAATCTTTAGAGGACTTAATCCGCGGCTTTAGTTGAAAGTAATCTAGTAAGGTATAAAGCCAACTATATATATTAACTCTTTGTATTACTAGCAAAGAGAAAATAATAGCGAATAATTACCCGTTTAATAAGCTTAATATTAGCGTACTTAATAGCAAACTTTAATATAAGGTAGACCTCTATATCTTATATAAATTAAATATAGTTTTAGAATACCTTATTAACTGGTTTATTACTATAGGACCGTTAGCTAGGCGAGAAGAACTCCTCTTAAATGCGCTATAAGGTAGTAAGGAATCTTACTCTTACTACTGCCGTTTTATTACCTCTTTTAATATCTTGTCTGGTAATCTAATTATTAACCCCCTTATTACCCTAGTCCTTAATATTTTAAGGAAAAAGACTAAGGAAGTAGGCAGTAATTTAGGCGTTAAAGGACTTAATTATAACCTTCTCTTTATAATGGAATGGCGTTCTATAACCCTAATGCGCGCTAAGGTAAACCTTGCTATAATCCAACGATTTAAAGTAGTTGGGTGGTCTGCCGTAAATGTTGTGTATTATATCTATATAGTTAATTCGCTAATGGAACAATCTAGCTATAGGAAGAAACTATTTTAGCTATTTATAGTAACGCTCTTTAAGATAGCGCTTTTGCTATATAGATTAGAGGAGGCCTATAGTCTTCTAATCGCCATTAATTAAGACTAATTTACTATTGTTAAAGGATCCTTCCTTATACCCTAGCTGGCCCTCTTAAAACCCGTATTCGCTATTATTGCCACTAAATATATTCCTAAGAACACTATATATACCCTCTAAAGTGCCCTTATTCTCTAGAATTGGACCTAATATAAAGTAGTATAGCTTTTATAAAAGGAGGCGATCTATAATAGGCATACTAGGTTAGAAGTCTGCGACAATATTAAGCTCTTTAACTTTTAGTATTGTATACGTAATAGCCTTAGCAATCTAACGTAACTGGTACTATTTCGTATAGCTGTCTACCTAGTTACTAGGATGATTAAAGATTACGCTATAAGTAAGCTGTTTTATAGGTTTAAGTATAAAAGTGTAAAGACTATTATACGGAAACTTGGGGTTAAGTATAAGCTTAGAAGTAGTAGCGGAGAGGTGCTTATTGGTGTTTAGTATAGTCTTATATTAAACCCTTTTATTCTAGTTAAAGTTATTATATATAACTATTAGCTAGTTTTAGTTCTTTAAAGCAGTTGCCTTAATTATACGCTATAAGAAAGTTACTATTTATTACACTAGCAGTAACCGAGAAGCCTTAAGTGCGTGATCTATAGCTAAGATACCTTAACTATGCCCTCTACTTGCAGTAATGGAGGCGTCTTATTTAAACCCTTAAGTGTAGAAGTATATACCCTACTAACTTCCTCCAGTTCTTTTTGTATTTTAGTAACACCGGTATACGATATTATAACTCCTAACTTATAAAGAAGCGCAATATACCTTCTTTTAACACCTATATTGTGTAAATAAACCCCTAAGCAGTATAGAACCAGTAGCTAGCTTAAGGGGCTTATATATTTACTAGGATTGCGCATATTATAAAGAGCTTATTATAGTAAGGCGTGATATCGCGAGAATTGGTATATGGCCTTTGCTAAACTAAAGCTATAAGGAAGCTCTATAGCGTTAAAGTAAGGCACTATATATTAGCAGTAATTGTATTAAGCTTAAGCTTTTTAACTGGTTCTTTAACATTAAATTGTCTAAGCCTACTAGGAATAATAACTCTATTCTCTTTTCTTAGGCGCATAAGATCCTCTAACTCTTACTCTATTTGCTTATATAGAGGTTCTTAATAGAGCCTTCTTAGCTGGCGATTACTATACACTATAAGCCGTTCCTTAACTTCTAGCTCTTTAAATATTGCCTTCTATAGCCTATTTACATGTTACTCTAGCGTATTATAATTAGAAGGGCTAGAAGCGGTTATATAATGCTTAATAAAAGTTATAATGCCCTAGCGGTGCTTATGCAGCTATTCTAAGATTAAGGTAACTCTTTCGCGTTCTAAATAAAAGACTTATAGTCCTTAATTTTTATTTAAAGCTGGCTTGTTAGTTTGGGTACTCTAGCTATAGTAGGAAGAGGGCGGCGGTAGTCGTAGGAGAGGTACGGCTGCTATGACTTAGGGGCGTCGGGCGCAACAATAAGATAATAAATTAAAATTGGGTAAATCGGGCAACGTAGTCTTCTTCACTAGGTTTAATTTAGTAATTTTAGCTATTAGGAATAGCTTAGGGAGCTATAAAAGTTAAGACAATTTGGCTTAAAGTAGGTATATATAGGCCTAAATGCCGCGCGTGGGACTAATAAAAATCTAAACCGTGTACTAGACCTTCTAACGAAGGTCTTACTAAAAGCGGCTAGCGGCTTAATAAGGTAAGCCTTAGCAAGAAGGTCTGGGAGCGAGATAAGTCTGGTATATAGTTCGGAAATTTGTTAGTCCCTTACGCCAATTTATATATAATTCTTATATAAACTCGCGCGCTATACTAAATTTTCAGCTATTAATTAATAACGAACTAATGCCTTTATAGATAATTGGCTAACGTTATGTTCTAAAACTTTATAAGGCGATTCTAATGCTGCTAAAATTATTGCGAATGGCCTAGTGGTTACTACTATATTTCGCCTTAAATAAGCGGATCTCCCCTTTAAAGCTCTACTTAAAACTCTACTGCCGTTAATTAATAATAAACTAACGCCTTTATAGATAATTGGCTAATATTATATTTTAGAGCTTTATAAGGTGATTCTAACGCTGCCAAATTAATTGCAAACGGCCTGGTGGTTACTGCTACGTTTTACCTTAAATATTACCGCTAAAACAGCAAATATTTAGCCAGAGCTATTAACCATCACCAATCCTTAACGTTTAACCTCCTATATTAATATTTATAGTAGATAAACACCTAAATAGCTAATATATTATATCTAGACTAACTCTAGGCCTTATTACCTGCTTTATTACTCCTCCGCTGCCTGTACTAACGCCTATATAAAAGCCTGCACGAACGCCTGCACGAACGCCTATATAAAGCTCTATATAAAGCTCTGCATAAGGCTCTACTTAAAGGTCTAGTTAAAGGTCTAGTCGAAGGTCTGATCGAAGGTCTAGTTGAGGGTCTTAGTCGAGGGTCTGGTTGAAGCCCTGGTCGAAGGTCTAGTTAAGGGTCTGCTTGAAGGTCTAGTTGAGGGTCTGCTTAAAGCTCTGGTTAAAGCTCTAGTTGAGGGCCTGCTTAAAGCTCTGGTTGAGGCTCTGGTCAAAGCTCTAGTTAAGGGTCTGCTTAAAGCTTGTCGAAGCTCTAGTCGAAGCTAGTTGAGGGTCTGCTTGAAGCTCTGCTTAAAACCTTATATAGAGCTTTAAAGCTCTACTAATACACAGCACTAATATACTAGGAAGGTTCTATATTTAGCTATATAACCACCTATATAATAATATTTATTAATTCTATTTATTACCCAATTTGGTCCCTTTTTAGGTCTATATAGGAAAAAGCCCTATAAGGGGAAACCCTTAAGTATTTCCTTTTAGCTAGTTCTACTTATTCTATCTTCACCTAGCTAGTATAACTTTCTAGGTTTATTAAAAGATCTAAGGAGGTAGTAAAAGGGTCTAGTAATTTGCTAGTAAGCCGTCTACAGCTAAGCGGGGGTATTTAGTCCTTAAGGGGCTAAAATAGGGCGTATTATTTAATGTCCTCCTATTAGATCTTATATACTATTTAAAACTGCTAGAGAATTCCTTAGCCTATAAGCTATTTTATTACTACCTATAAGCCCCTACTTATAGAGAGTATCTAAGTAATATTATTTATGCCTATATTAGTAAGTAGCTAGTCTCTTATTAAGCGGTAGCTGTAGAATAGTAGTATATAGTATACTAACTAAATAGGCCACCCGTATATATATTAAGGTAAGATATTTAAAATATAGATGCTAGCTATATATTTAGACCTAAGACCTTTATCTATAGTCGAAAGGCAGCTATAGATTTTACCTTTATTAGTCCTTTATATAGGGAGAGAGTTAATATTAACTATAGGGTATTATATATAGCTGCGTTATATATTTTTACTACCTCCTTCTATTATTACTTCTATTTAAGATCTACCTATCTTATAATTAGTATAGTAAATCTCTATCTATATTAGTAACCTCCTATCCTCTATTACTATTATAGCACTTTATTAATATAGCGCTAGGTCTTTGCTTAGTAAGCTAATAATTTTTATATTTCCTTTTCTCTCTTTATTACTTATAGGTAAAGGGCTTCTTAGCTAGTATATTTAGGCGTATTGCCCCTTTAAGGGGCTATCGCTTTATATATATATCTTGTTCCTTATATACATTTTAGTATTTATTATATATTTTCTTCTACTAGGTAGCCTTATACTATAACTGTTCTCTATATAATAGTTAAGTTAATATATAAGTCTAGTAGTAGAACTACTACTTTACGTTCTAGTATAGCGCGTAGTATTCTTCTATAGGCCCCTATAGTTCTATATAAGCACTAGTTTTATAGCTTAACTAGCGGTACTAAAGAGCTTTTTATTAGTACCTTACTGCCTAGTCCTAGGCCCTAGATCTAGGAGCCGTATAGTATTATTGGCCTTACTACTACTACTATATATAGTAGGCGTATATATTTAAAAGAGGGTCCCTATATTAAGACAGTAATTTATAATACTACTAAAAATACTGCTGCTCCCCTATAAGTAGTCTATATAATATATTTATTTTAGTTTAACCTAGAGTTTATCTAAACCCCTAGGACCTTAAGGGTAGCTTTTAGTTTTACTTTGTAGCCTTAAATATTTACTATTAAGGCTAGGTTACTATTTACCCCCCTTTTCCTTATAAAGGAGATAAACTAGTATTTATCTAATGCGAATTTAGCGCCGTGTTGTTTTACCTATATAATATACCTATTCTATACCTAGTTTAGCCTAATATAGTTTTCTATTACTATATTTTCCTATATAATTAGATTTATATTATTTATAAATTCTAGGGCTATTATATTATAGCTATTATTATATATCTCTTGTAGTTTAAATATAAAAAAAAGGAATAGAATTAGTAATAAGGGTAATCCCTATAGGATATCTAGAGGTATTAGTATTAATTCGCTTTTATAGCCCTTAATTATAATTTTTATAATATACCCTATTAGAAAGGCTTAGATAAACTTAATTATCTAGTTTAGTAGGCCTTTATTTCTTATAATCTATAGAAATCTTTTATATAATATATTAATACTCTACTTAGGTCTAGGCTTAGTATAAATATAGTATATCTTATATAAGCTTACTATACCGCTTAAATATAAGAGGTAATTAGGGAAAGAGCTAAGAGAGTCAATCTTTTCTTTCTTACGCCTACTTATGTCTATAGTAGCAGTTTCTATACTTCCACCGCTTCTTATATACGTTTTATAACTATCTTTTCTAGGAGCTTTTTTAGGGTGCTATAAGTATATAGTAATAAGTTTTAAAACATTAATAAGTATTATATTAATTTAAATCTCTATAAAGGTCTTTAAAAAGTATATCTTAAATATACTTTTATATAATTACCATATAATAGGCGCCCCCTAATAACTCTATAATATTAAAGCAAAGTCTATAATACTAGCGCGTCCATAGGCTTATTATGGCAGCAGTGGTTTCTAAAAAGGTTAAAAAGAAAGGTAGTAGAGTACTATAGGTAACTTATAGGCGCTAAGTAGGTAAGTTTTAAAAGTTAGGGAGATAGATTATAGGGTTTTCTTAAATAGAGTTTTCTCCCTATATATATATAAGGAGTAGTCCGCGTGGACCTAATAGGGATCTAAATTATATATTAAGTAATAAATAATAATTATATAATTACCTTATAAGTATAATTAAAGCTATAATGGCCTATTATAGGATTATTATAATTCCTTTAAAGGATCTTTTAATAAAGCAAAATATTTTTAGTATTAAACCTTTACTATTTTATTATATAAGATTATTTTAATTAAAAAATATAATCTTTTATACTAATACGCATTTCCACCCTTTCTAACTTCTTATAAATAGTATAAGAATTAGTAACTTTATTCTATACTATTTAAATATAATTTAAAAGTAGTTTAGAAAGTTCTTTCTTAAAAGTTATTTTAGTAAAAGCTATTACTATTACTTTTTACTATAGTATAAGACTCTATATAAAGTTTATACTAGTAAGTATATTATATAATATAAATACTATTTATAAAGTTATTATAATAAAGTACCTTAGCTTATTAGTACTATAGTTATAAATGTCACTTATATACTTTTTATAGTATAGTTAGTATAGTAGTACTAGATACCTCTTATAAGGCTTATTATCTATAACTTTTAACGTGGTTCACTACCGAGCGGCCTATACCACTAAGCGGCCTACCTTAAAACCTTACCAAAAAATTTAAAAAATCACACTTTAATATCTTAATAACCACTTAATAATAAATTCCAATAATTTGGATTTAGACTTTTATATATACTCTACAGCTTTTATTAAAGTTGCATTATAAATAGGTTAGTAGTTTTTAGGATATAGTAATTTAGGGGCTAAAACGAGGCTAAATTACTATATCTTAAAAACTACTAAGCTATTTTTAATACAATTTTAATAAAAGCTATAGAGTATATATGAAAGTCTAAATCCAAATTATTAGAATTTATTATTAAGTGGTTATTGAGATATTAAGGTGTAATTTTTTTTATTTTTGGTAAGGTTTTAAGGTGGGCCGCTTGGTAGTAAACCACGTTACTATATTATTAGTAGTATAGTATTAAGGATTATTATTTTACTGCCTTTTTATAACTCTTTTATATAGTCTAAGTACTATAATAGGCTATTTACTAGGTTTGTATTTAATCTTATAATTAAACTTCGTAAAAAGCCGCTATAGTAGTAGAATATGTCTACTACTTACTTAATAAAGAAATAACTACTCTTAATTAAATCTACGGCATATTTTATCCTAGAACTAATATATATAGTATAGCTAGAAAGCCTACATAATATAGGAGGGTTAACGTAGACTTAAAGGTAAAACACTATATAGAAAATTGCAATACTATAATAACCCTAATAGGGGGCAATATAACTATAATAACTAAAGAATAACAACTAGAAATGGTAGGAACTTATAAATATCCTAAAAGATATTAAGGAAGATTTAGGAAAGAGAGAAGATAAATACCTATGCATAGGAGTAGCGCGTACGGCTTAATAGTAGGAAAAATTATTTAGGAGCAATAGATAAGGTATAATAGAAACTAGAATGCTATAAAGGATAGGCTTAGGTATATTAAGGATGCTATAAAATTATAGGGAATACTAATAACATACCTAATAAAGCCCTTATAGGCTAATATTGCTACTAATACCTAATTAGTACCCCTCTAGCGTCTACCTAATATAGCACCTATAAGGTTTATAGTTAGGGTCTAAATATTAAAGTTAGTAGGAGTAGAGCTAATATTAAAGTTAGTAGGAGTAGAGCTAACATAGATCCTTATATTAATTAGAGTATATATCCTAAAGGCAGTAGAAGTAGGGGTCCTATATAGTAGTAATATAGAGGTTATACTCCCTAACTAATAGGTAAAGTACTAGGCTATTACCTAGGGAGATACTTCTAAGTATAAAATCCTTCGTTAAAACTACCCAGTTAAAGCAATTAGGGTACCCCTTAATATATAAGTAAAAAGCGGGTAAGGCGCTATAAACTTATAACTTATCTAAAAGATTATAGAGGTTACTAAAAAACTAGTCTTAAGGATTATAATATTTAGGATTATATAGCTTTATAGAGTATGTATAAAATATATAGGGGTAAGGAGTAGTCTGTATAGGCCTAATAGGGATCCAAATTGGACGTTAAGTAATAAATAATAATAATAATAATAATAATATATAGGGGTATTACTAGGGTTCTAAAGGGTTAAAATATATAGTACCTTAATAATTAACCTATTAACTTAGGAGATATAGGTGGTAGTAGTCTATAAAGGAATAGTTATAAATAGCCTATAGTATAAAGTCCGGCTATATAACTACGTAGTCTAAATCCGCTAATACTTTAGATACTAGTAGTAAGGCTATACCTAGAGCGTATATAGGAGATAGGAAAGGTATAGGTAATATGCTAATATATATAAGATAAAGAACTACCCTAAGGATAAGGGAGCTAAATGTTATAGCGACTTAGTCAATCGAGGTACGAGCGCCGTAAAGAACGTATGCAAACCTATACAATTGGTAGTCTATAGACCCGGATATCAAGATGGAGCAGAAGGTGGAAAAGGACACGTCTATATACATATGCCAAGGCTTAAGCGAGCCCCCTGACTAGATCCGTTACGGTGCCGTAATACTAAATATATAAACTATAGTAAAGAATATAAACTATAGCGGAAGACGGTATATAAAACCTTTTAGGTATACCTAAAGTCTACTAGAACAAGATAAACCTAATTATACTAGGTTATAACTACGCTATGGGAAAATATATATAAGGAGAAAAAGCTAAGTAGGATAAATAATAGCGGTTAAATAGTTATAAAAAAATATTTAGGGTACTAACCCTAATAGGGGCACCCTTTACCTAGCTAGTAGTAAAGAGGAGCGTAGAACGCCTATAAGGTAGTACTAACGCCGCTAGAGGCCCACTCTAGTAAAGAATTCTAATTATAATAGTCCCTAATAAGACGCCTTAAAGGCAAATAGAAGATACCTATAAGTTACTAGACTAACTAATACTATAAAAAGATTAATAATAGTATAATATAACTACGGACACTTAAACTATAAAGTAATACGTCTTTTATTTAATAGCCTAAACCTAAAAAAGTATTAGATAATAGCCCTATAGGAACCGGTATATAATAAATAACTATATAAAATATACTAAATAAAAGGATACTACCTTCTATTTAAACTAAACCTAGCTATTTAGTTAATACATTAATATATAGGTATAGAGCTACTATACTATTAGCCCTAATATAGGTAAACTATAAGTAGCTACTAATAGGAGCTAAATTGGTATAATTAACGTTTATAACCTAAGGGATAATAAACCCTAAATTACTATATAAGGACTATTCTAATATATTATTAATATAGTAAAAGGCAAGGTAATAGTCCTAGGGAATTTTAACGCATACAATATAGTATAGTAAGGATAGTAGGCTATAGCTAAAGTATAGGCGACTTACCTACTAAATAAGCTTAAAACGTAGAGCCTTACTTTAACTACCCTAATAGGTAAACCTACTTAGAAAAGACGAACCTAAAAGAGTCTAATTAACCTTGTATTTATATAAGAAATACTTATAAACTAACTAGCGCTTTACGGACTAGAAGGAATATAGGTAATTATCTTAGACTATATACCTATATGGATAACGCTTAATATTACCACACTAGTATAATAAACCCGCTAAAGATACGCTACTAAGAAATTTAACTTAAAAAAGTATGCCTAAGAAGTTATTAATAGGCTAGTAGCTATACCCTAGGTATTACCAGAGGATATCTAAAGGATTATAAGTAACTGCTTAAAAGAATACCACTTAAAAGCCTAGCCTAGAAAACACGCCTGCTATAAATAGTCGCTAAAGACGGCCTAGCTACTTATAGCCGTAAAAAGGGCAAGGTAATAGTATAATATAATAAATAAAGCATACTAATAATAAAGCTATAAGGCCTTAAAGAATAGGCCTAAGAAGATAATATAAAAGGAGGGTATAAATAACTAGCGCTAATTCCTAAAAGAAATTACCTTAACCTCTACTAAACTATATAATAAGGGACTCTAGCATATATTAAAGTAAAGTAGGTAAGCTACTAGAGAGACGCTAGGGGACTTTTACCTATTTATACTTCGCTAGATAAAATAGGACTAGTATATAAATAATAATAAGGAAAAAATTAAAATATTAGTAGAGAGGTTCTTTTTAGGCGCGGGCTAAGCAGACCTATAAAATATTAGTAGCTAATTTTACCCCTTACCTATTAAAATAAGTTATATAATATTAGTAAAAGAAATAAAAGATGCTATATTAAAGCTCCCTACTAATAAAGTGTTAAGGCTAGATAAGACCCTAAATAAGGTAATTAAAGCTATAATAAAAGCGGTAGTAATACCACTCGCTAACGCCGTAACTGCCTACCTTTAGAGAGGCGAACTACTTAAATACTTTAAAGTAATAACTATGGTCGTCTTATAAAAGGTATTAAAAAAGACTACTCTATTTTAGAAAGCTACTAACCCTAAAAAGGCTTTTAAAAAAAATAGTTATAGAATATATATAAGAAGCGGCGGAAGTATAAAAGCTACTACCATAGATATAAATAGGCGTAAGAAAGAAAAGATCGACCCTTTTAGCACTCTCCCTAATTACCTCTAGTATTTAAGCGGCATAGTAAGCTTACTAAGGATATATTATATTTATACTAAGCCTAAACCTAAGTAAAATATTGAATAATATATTATATAAGAGACTTTTATAGATCCTAAGAAATAAGGGCCTACTAAACTAGATAATTTGGTTTATCTAAGCCATTCTAATATAGCGTACTATAAAAATTATAATTAAGGGCTATAAAAGCGAATTAATACTAATACCTATAGGTATTTTATAGGGATTACCCCTATTACTAATTCTAATTCTTTTCTTTATATCTAAACTACTAAAGATATATAATAATAGCTAGGATATAATAGCCTTAGAATTTATAAATAATATAAATCTAATTATATAGGGAAATATAGTAGTAGAAAACTATATTAGGCTAAACTAGGTATATAATAGGTACATTATATAGGCAAAACAATATAGTGCTAAATTTATACTAGATAAATACTAGCTTAGTTACTTCATAAGGGGAAAAAAGGTAAGTAATAGCCTAGTGTTAATAGTAAATATCTAAAGCTATAAAGTAAAACTAAAAGCTACTCTTAAGGTCCTAGAGGTTTAGGTAAACTTTAGGTTAAACTAGAACGAGTATATTATATAAGCAACTTATAAAGGAGTAGGAGTATTTTTAGTAGTATTATAAATTACTACCTTAATATAGAGAATAGTTATAGTATAAGGCTACCTAGTAAAAGAAAATATATACTAAATACTAAATATATATAAGGAACGAGATATATATATATAAAGCGATAGCCCCTTAAAGGGGCAATACGCCTAAATATACTAGCTAGGAAGCCCACTACCTATAAATAGTAAAGAGAGAAAAGGAAATATAAGAACTACTAGCTTACTAGGTAGAGACTTAGCGCTATACTAGTAGAGCGCTATAACGGTAATAAAGGATAAGAGGTTACTAATATAGATAGAGATCTACTATACTAATTGCAAGATAGACAAATTTTAAATAGAAGCAATAATAGAAGGAGATAGCGAAAATATAAGATAGAGCTATAAAGAACACCCTATAGTTAATACTAATAAAGGTAAAATCTATAGCCGCCTTCTACTATAGATAAAGGTTCTAGGCTAAAATATATAGCTAGTAAGCATTTATATTCTAAATACCTTACCTTAATATATATATGGGTGGCCTATTTAGCTAGTACGCTATATACTACTATTTTATAGCTACCGCTTAGTAAGGGACTAGCTACTTACTAGTATAGGCATAAATAATATTACCTAAATACTCTCTATAAGTAGAGGCTTATAGGTAGTAGTAAAATAGTTTATAGGCTAAGGAATTCTTTAATAGTTTTAAATAGTATATAAGATCTAATAGGAGGATACTAAAAGATACGCCCTATTTTAGCCCCTTAAGGACTAAATACCCCCGCCTAGTTATAGGCGGCTTATTAGCAAATTACTAGACCCTTTTACTACCTCCCCTTAGATCTTCTAATATACCTAAGAAGTATAGTATATAAGGCAGACTAAAAGATATAAAGATATACTAGCTAGGCGAAGGCAAAACGCATAAAACTAGCTAAAAGGAAATACTTAGGTTTTCCCCCTTATGGGGCTTTTTCCTATATAGAAAGGTAAAAGCCTATATAGACCTAAAAAGAGACTAAACTAGGCAATAAATAGAATTAATAATAATAGTATACTATATACTACATTTCTATAGCTACCGCTTAGTAAGGGATTAGCTATTTACTAGCGTAGGTATAAATTATATTACTTAAATACTCTCTATAAGTAGAGGCCTATAAGTAGTAGTAAAATAGCTTATAGCCTAAGGAGTTCTTTAGTAGTTCTAAATAGTATATAAAATCTAATAAAAGGACACTAAAGGATATGCCCTTTTTTAGCCCCTTAAAGACTAAATACCCCTACCTAGTTATAGGTAGTACGCTAGCGAATTACTAGGTACTTCTATTAACCCCCCTAGGTCTTTTAATATACCTAAAGATATAAAAATATATTAGTTTAGTAAAGGTAAGACGTATAAAACTAGCTAAAAGGAAATATTTAGGTTTTCCCCCTTATAGGGCCTTTTTTTATATAGAAAGGTAGAAGTATATATAGATCTAAAAAGGAACTAAATTGGGCAATAAATATAATTAATATAATAATTATATACTTAAGCTTAAAGCTTAATATAAAGTTTTAAATCTCTTTATAAATATTTATATTAATTATATTTATTACCTAATTTAGTCCCTATTTAGGTCTTTATAGGCTTTTACCTTTCTATATAGGAAAAGGCCCTATAAAGGGAAAATACTAAGTATTTCTTTTTAGCTAGTTCTATACGTTTTACCTTTACTAAACTAATATATTTTTATATCTTTAGGTATATTAGAAGATTTAGGGCGAGGGGAGGTAGTAAAAGTATCTAGTAATTTACTAGCGTACTACCTATGGCTAGACGGCGGTATTTAGTCTCTAAGGGGCTAAAAGGGGGTATATCCTTTAGTGTCCTCCTATTAAATCTTATATACTATTTAGAACTACTAAAGAACTCCTTAGGCTATAAGCTATTTTAATACTATTTATAGGCCCCTACTTATAAAGAGTATAAGTAATATAATTTATACCTATACTAGTAAATAGCTAGTACCTTACTAAGCGGTAGCTATAGAAATGTAGTATATAGCATACTAACTAAATAGGCTATCTGTAAGTGTATTAAGGTATAGTATTTAAAATATAGATACTTACTAGCTATAGATTTTACCTTTATTAGTCCTTTATATAGGGGGAGTATTAGTATTAACTATAGGGTATTCTATATAGCTACGTCTTATATTTTCGCTACCTCCTTNTATTATCGCTTCTATTTAAGGTCTACCTATCTTATAATAAGTATAGTAGATCTCTATCTATACTAATAGCCTCTTATCCTCTATTACTATAATAGTACTCTACTAGTACAGCGCTAGGTCTCTGCCTAGTAAGCTAGTAGTTTCTATATATTTTTTCTCTCTTTATTACCTATAGGTAGAGGGCTTTCTAGCTAGTATATTTAGGCGTATTACCTTTTTAAGGGGCCCTCGCTCCTTATATACGTCTTATTCCTTATATACATTTTAGTATTTAGCATATATTTTCTTTTACTAGGTAGCCTTATACTATAACTATTCTCTATATAATAGTTATATTAATATATAAGTCTACTAGTAGAACTACTACTTTATATTCTAGTACGGCGCGTAGTATTCTCCTATAGGCCCCTATAGTTCTATATAGGTACTAGTTTTATAGCTTAGTTAATAGCGCTAAGGAGCTTTTTATTAATACCTTACTACCTAGTCCTAGGCCCTAGATCTAAGAGCCATATAGTATTATTAGCCTTACTATAAATAAATAAATAAATATCTATAATTAATTACTAGTATAAAAATATATATCTATACGCCTATATATTTATATAAAGCTCTATATAAAGCTCTATATAAGGCTCTATATAAAGTTCAATATAAGGCTCTGTATAAAGCTTTATACAAGGCTCTACACGAAGCTCCGCTCGAAGCTCTACTTAAAGCTCTACTTAAAGCTCTGCTTAAAGCTCTACTTAAAGCTCTGCTTAAAGCTCTGCTTAAAGCTCTACACAAGGCCCTGCTCGAAGCTCTGCGCGAGGCTCTATACGAAGCTCTATATAAGCTCTATACAAAGCTCTGCGCGAGACTCTACACAAAGCTCTGTATAAGGCTCTGTATAAAGCTCTGCATAAGGCTTTATATAAAGCTTTGCACAAAGCTCTGCATAAAGCTCTACACGAAGCTCTATATAAAGCTCTACTAAAGCTTTACGTAAAGCTTACCCCCTTCTATAAGGCAAATCTATACCCACTAGCAGTCCTTAAGTATTATTTAAAGCTGGCTTATTAATTTAGGTACTCTAGCTGCGGTAAGAAGAGGGTGGCAGTAGTTGTAGGAGGGGTGCAGCCGCTACGACTTGGGGGTGTCGGGCGTGATAATAAGATAATGAATTGGAATCTGGCAAATCGGGTAACGTAGTCTTCTTCGCCAGGTTTGATTTGGTAATTCTAGCCATTAGGAATAGCTTGGGGAGCTATAAAAGTTAAGATAATTTTTCTTAAAGTAGGTGTATATAGGCCCAAATACGCCGCGCGGGACTAATAAAAATCTAAACCATGTACTAGACCTTCTAACGAAGGTCTTGCCAAAAGCGGTTAGCGTCTTAGCAAGGTAAGCCTTGGTAAGAAGGTCCGGGAACAAGACAACAGAAATTAATCTATATTAAAGATAGGTTCTTCTCCTTTTCTTCCTTTAGCTTTCTAGTGTTTAAAAGCTTTATTTAGTCGTTTAAAAGCTTTATTTAGCTGTTTAAAAGCATTTAAAGATGCTCTATACTAGAGCTTATTAATATACGGTTTAAATATTAAATTGTTCGTTATATAGCAGTCTTAGTAAACGACTAGCAGTAGCTTATTAATCACCCTCCTATTAAACTATTAGTCTTCCCCTATCCTATATATAATTAAGATCTTTATAATTAAAGAGGAGTATTCTTTAAAGCCTATAATAACCTTATTTAGAAGAAAAGAGCAATTAGCTACTCCTAGCTTTTTATATTTAATTAATACTTTAATATTACAATTATTAATTAATTTTGTATTTATGCAATCCGCCTAATTAGGGGCCCTAAAAATTTCTAAGGGAAGAATTAGACTTATAAAACCTTTACTAGTTAGCGTACTAGAAGTAAACACTACTAAAGGTCAAGAGGTATAGTAGGCTATTTTACTATTGCCGTCCTTATAAGATAGGCCCGGGCGTTAAAAGTAAGGAAATACTGCTTAATTATTATATACTTATTTAGCCATTTTTATTAGATAACCTGTCTCTAACCTGTTTATATAGAACTTATTAATAAGAATCCCACTAATAATATAATAAGGACTACCGTCTCTATAGAGATTAATAATAGTCTTATACTGTTTCTAAGCGGTCTAGGTTATTGCCTAAGTTTATAATATTGTAATTATAAGATATAAAGCCGATCTTAGGTCCATTTTCCACCAGACCTTTTTACCTTCTTTTTCGCATTTTATAGGTTTAAGAATGTCTTTATCTTTATTTATAAAATTATACTTCTTTATACTGGACCTAATAAAAGCTAAATGGCGTACACAAACTTTTAGTTTGCCTTTAGGAATACAATTATTTAGTTCTAAAGTTTTAAACTATAATTTAACGTCTTTAACTACTTAGGGTAGTAGATTCTGTCTAGTAATATATATAGTTGGTCCTACTAGCTAGTAAAGAAAATTTCCGGTAATACTTCCCTTAATATAATAGCACTGTAGCATGCTATCTATTTAACTTAGGTATTAGGCGTTAGGCGGCTATAGGTGTTCGTCTATACTAGGGGTAAAGTAAAGACTTTTATCTTTACCTTTTTAATTTTTCTAATTAAGCCAGTTAAGGTTAATCTTAGTTATTAATACGCTAGTGTACTAGATTAAGAGCATTTAAAGTATTTTACCTAAACCCATCGTATCCGTAAGAAAGGTCCCACCTAGGGCTATATAATTGCGAAGAGTATAGGTAACACTAAGCAGCTAATATGTTTATATAGCTTTACCCTTTTTTATACCATATAAGTAGAAGGTTACATCTTAAAGAGTGTTGTAAATAGTTAACGGAAATAAGAGGAACTGTAGCGCCTTTACCTATAATATTGGGTTAATATATACTTCTCACACGTCTTTTAGGTAATTAACTTCCTAATTAACCTCCTTAATTCTATCCTTATGCTTATTTTCTGGTTCCTTATTAGTTGAAATAGGGTTAATTAAGGCGTTAAAGTGGCGGCGCTCCTATATGCGGTTAAGATTAATTTCCCTAATACAAATTAGGTTAGGGTTATTATTTATATCCTTAAACAATATATTAATAAATATTTTGCGATTAGACTTTGGCAATTTATTACACTATCCTTTTCTCTTATCCTATAGCATTATTTTAAATGTTTATACTTTGTCTAGATCTACGCCTTTTAAGAGCTTTAATTTATCTAGTAGGGGCTAGTCTTTACTACTACGGGTCTAGCTATAAGCAGTTTTAATTATAGCCGGCCATACGGCTGATAATGCACCAGTAGGTATAGGTGGCGTGGACTTTAGGGTTGACGTAAGCTTTAGATTTAACTACTTAGATATAGGTGGTGTGGACTCTAGAATTAACTTCTTATAACTACTTTAACCTAGGGTAGGTATATCTATTCTTCTCCTAATTAGCACCGGTTATGTAATATTAGGGTTAAAGTCGGACTTGAAAGTACTTTTATTAAATCTTATACCTATAAACGTATATTAGATAACTCTATATAATATTATACAATCTTATATAAGTTATAAAGTCTCTTATACTTTGTAATCCGATTGGGATTTTTAACTCCAATTATAATTATATTAAGTCCAGCCTTCTTTATAGAAAGCACCGTAAATGCTAGGTTTATATAGTTGAGAATTAGTATACTAGTAGTCAGATCTACTATAGCCTAGCTATCCCTATATTTATCCGCTAAAAAGTTTACACTTATTACGGCCTACAGCTTATTATATCTACAGTAATATATATTAACTTTCTCTAGAGAATCGGATAATAGATACTTATGCTTAGTTTTTAATGCAAATCCGTATAGAATGAGGGCCTTATTTAATAGCGTTTTGTCTAGGTAACTATATATAGTAAAGCTCATTTTAT
This sequence comes from Cenococcum geophilum 1.58, assembly GCF_001692895.1. NCBI lineage: Eukaryota > Fungi > Ascomycota > Dothideomycetes > Gloniales > Gloniaceae > Cenococcum > Cenococcum geophilum. The sequence continues at coordinate 344,153 of NW_027137629.1, forward strand.
AGAATAGTGTAGGTATAGTATTTAGCTATTGTAGGACTTTAATAGACAGACTACTAAGTACCTAGGCAGCCTTAGAGGCTGCCATTAATCTAAATAAGTTAATAAACTGCTCTTTAGAAGATAAGCTACTATACTTTAGAACAATATCAGCTATTATAACCTTTACGCCTTTACGTCTGTTGGTCGTTACGTGTCGCTATATAGATTTTTTGGCGGTAATAGTAAAAGCTTTAAACTCTAATAGTAGATCGGATCTCTTAAACACGTGCCCATACTTAGTGTTAAGAAGGTTAAAGGCTATACGCTTAACTCTATTTCGCATAGGTCTAGACGCTAGCAACCTACTAGACGCTTTATTAATTTCGCTAGTATAGTATTAGAGGATTTCTTTATATGTTTTTTCGTTAATTGCGAGTCCTTACTATAGCTTTAGACCACTTATTTACAATAAGTTCTTATTAGTCGCAGTAGTTAAGTACTAACTAAAGTCTAGGTATAGCGCCGCTATTATAGTTAAGGACCCTATATATTTATAAGCGGGTAAAAGTTTTATATAAAATAGTATAGAGTAACGTATAAAGATAGTGGAGTGGATAATATATTAGATAATTAGCAATAATTAATAAGACAATTCTAACAGTTATAACAAGAAGGTATACTAATAGTATTAACTTAAGATAATAGCGGATTCTAATAAGAGCGATATAAAAGTAATATAAGAAATAGAATAGAATGCGAGTCTTAATATAAGAAGTAGGATAAGATATAAGCTTTAATATAGGCAGTAAAACGAAATATAAGACTTAGAGTAAGAAATGGAATAAAAAGTGCGTAGCGAGATAAGATATAAAATTTACGCTGCTAACTAAGTAAATAAAATTGTAAGATATAAATAGTAAGGCATATAAAAACAAGTGTAATCCGCAGTAGAAGCCTTAGAACGTTAGTTATTATATATATTATATAGGAAGCTAAAGAGTTATAGATAGGATAATAGATGTCCTAATAGGTATACTTAAGTAACTAAACTAGATATATAATAATAAGAGAGCTAATAATTCTATTCTTTATATTGTGACTAGTTAGTAAAGCAGCTCTAAAAAGGTAGGAGAATAAGTTTAAGACAATCTAAGACATTAAAAAATGTCTAAGATTGTATAAAAAAGTAAAATATAATATAGTATTTTATTTTATAAGCGTAAGGTAAGATGAAATATATAATAAAGAGAGGTGGGGGGATAATCTAAGATATTATAAAAGGTCTAAGATTATATATATAAAAGTGAAATATAATATAGTATTTTATCCTATAAGTGTAAGATAAGGTAAAGTATATAGTAGAGAGAGGTAGGGGGATAATTTAAGATATTATAAAAAGTCTAAGATTGTATAAAATAAAGTGAAATATAATATGGTATTTTATCCTATAAGCGTAAGATAAGGCTTTAGGATACCCTTTTACCTAAAGTATAACATAATTTTAAGCTATATTACTAATAAAGCAACTTTTTTTAGATAAGCTGTTATATCTACTATATAGGCAACCCAAAACTAGTATCCTAGATCCCACTTATAGCTGGTACGCTTTATATTAAAGATATTCGCTAGACTTATTTATATATAGGTCCTGTAGTCTAAATTATATATTAAGCCATCTATAATATAGCTATTATTACTCTAGCCCTATAACACCGTACTCTTATTTACGCGCCTTTTTCTTCTATTTCCTACTATTATTCGCTTAATCTTTTAAACTTTTATAGCCGCCTAAACCGATACTATAGCCTCTTTGTCTTTAAAAATATAACTATATTAAGCTTACCTTAGCCTTAATTTCTCTAAACGTATACTGCCTAGAAATGTATCCCGCCTTATATAACTACTATAAGCTCTACCTACAATATAGCGTCTAGTGCCCTAGCGCGGAGTAGGCTCTCTTAAAAGCCGTATTATAATGCCTTCTAGAGACTAGACACCTAAAGCCTCTTTAGCCGCTATAAATAAGGGAGATGCCAATATGTAGATTAACGGTGGTATACTAGGTAGAGATGGCCCTAATCTTTAACATGCGGATCGTTGGTACCCCCCAACAAAAATTTTGACCCGAGTTTATAATTAATAAGCCGGTTAATTAACCCAAAGCTTTAATTTAGAGCCTTATTGTATAGAGCTTAATTAACATATACTAGTAGGTATGGATTTGTTTTATAAATCCTATACCTCCGTCGTGCTTTGCAGTAGGGGGTAAGCTTTTAGCAGAGCCTTATGCAGAGCTTTAATAGAGCCTTATATAGAGCTTTGGTAGAGCCTCGTGCAGAGCTTTGGTAGAGCCTCGTGCGGAGCTTCGTGCAGAGCCTTGCGCAGAGCCACGTGCAGACGTGCAGACGTGCAGCCGTTTGTTCTGGCGATTAATTGCAGAGACGTTTGTAGAGACGATTGTATGGGCAATTGTATAGGCGTTTGATTAATCGTTCGTACGGGCGTTCGTGTGGGCAATTAATTGGTTAATCAATTATATGGACGTTTGTAGAGCCGTGCGTAAAGCCGTGCATAGAGCCGTTTATAGAGCCGTTCGTAGAGACGTTCGTACGGGCGTTTAGTTAATTAATTGATTGATTGATTATATAGGCATTTATATAGGCAATTAATCAATTAATTAACTAATTATATGGGCGTTTATATGGGCGATCGTGCAGACATTTATAGAGCCGCTTATGCAGACAATTATAGAGCCTCCCTAGTATATTAGTGCTGCATGTTAGTAGAGCTTTAGAGCTCCGTATTAAGCTTTAAGTAGAGTTTCGAGTAAAGCTTTAAGCTCAAGGGGGAGACCCCCTTGGACCCCCCCCCTGCGCACTACGTGCTCTATTTACCGCGTAGGCAGAGTTCTTACAGAGGCCCCGGTAAAGCGTTTGGTAGAGCTTTTATAGAGCTTTTACAGAGCTTTTATAGAGCTTTTATAGAGCTCTGTGTAGAGCTTCGGTAGAGCTTCGTGTAGAGCCTTATACAGAGCCACGTGCAGGCGTTCGCATGGGCGATTAACTGCAGAGACGTTTGTAGAGACGATTGTATAGGCAATTGCATGGACTTTTAATTGGTCGTTCGTATAGGCGTTTAATTAATTAATTATCTGGGTGTTTAATTAATTAATTAATTGTATAGGCGTTTGTACCGGCGATTATGTAGACGTTCGTAGAACCGTTTATAGAGCCGTTTGTGTAGACGATTATAGAGCCTTCCTAGTATATCAGTGCTGCGTGTTAGTAGAGCTTTAAGCTCAAGGGGGAGACCCCCTTGGACCCCCCTTGCGCACTACGTGCTCTATTTACTACGTGGGCAGAGCTCTTGCAGAGGCTTTAGTAGAGGCCTTAGTAGAGCTTTTAGTAGAGCTTTTGCAGAGCTTCGTACGAAGGTTCGTGCAGAGCTTTGTAGAGCTTCGAGCAGAGCTTTATATAGGCGTTCGTGTAGGCGTTCGTACAGACATTTGTAGAGACAATCGTACAGACGTTCGTACGGACGATTGTATGGGCGATTGTAGACGTTTATAGAGACGTTTGTAGAGACGTTTGTAGACGCTCGTAGAGACGTTTATACGGGCGTCTGATTAATTGTATAGGTGTTTGATCAATCAATCGCATAGACGTTTAATTAATCGATCGTATGAACGTTCGTACAGGCGATCGTGTAGACGATTGTAGAGCCGTTCGTAGAGCCGTTCGTAGAGACAATTGTACGGCGATTAACCGTATGGGCGGTTATACGGCCGATTGAAGAACCTTCCTAGTATATTAGTGCTGCGTGTTAGTAGAGCTTTAGAGCCCCGTATAGGGCTTTAAGTAAAGCTTCGAGCAGAGCTTTAAAGGGGAGACCCCCTTAGACCCCTGCGCATAGCGTGCTCCATTTACTGCATGGCCAGTACACTAGGTGGGCAAAGGTGCTGCAAGGCCTTTGGCAGAGCCTTTGGTAGAGCTTTTAGTAGAGCTTTTGGTAGAGCTTTTGGTAGAGCTTTTGGTAGAGCTTTTGGTAGAGCTTTTGGTAGAGCTTTCGCAGAGCTTCGTACGGAGCTTTTGTGCAGAGCGTTTGAGAGCTCAATGTTTTGAAGTTCGTCACGTGGATTCTGCCAAAACTTACCGCGCGCAAGTTTTTTTCTAACCAATCAGAAGCTGTTTCCCAACCAATTAGAAGCTGGCTTGGCGGGGGTTTGAATTCCAGGACCCGAATATATAGACCACTCGTACCTCGGGTCAATAAGCTAGAGTAGGATATTAAGGTTAAGCTAGCCGATCTATAGGCTAACCTAAATAACCCATTCTTTTTTAGTAAATTATTTAAAAAGCTCTAACTGTATTTTAGCTCTCCGCACCCTGATAATATATAGGCTTATACTAATATATCTATTTAACAGGAAACCAGAGATATTAAAAGGAATTCTAGAAATAAACTTTTAAAAGCCGTTAAAAATAAGTAGTTAGCCTATAAGATACGGGCTTTCTATTTAGTTACTTTACGGGCTTTAAATTATCTATATTATTGCCGATACCTATTATCTAGCCTAGCTTTTTAGCGTTTCCCTAATGACAAATATAAGACTTCCGGGCGGCGGCTTAAGTTAGATATTAGTTAAAACTCTATATACCTAAGATCGGATATTATAGTTCCAAGTACTAACTTATTTAGTTATCTTAACTCAACTAGCACTACCCTTAATCTTCCCTTTTTTTCTTACTATGGCTTATATAAAAATAACGGAATTTATAAATCCGGATAGCTAATATCGTCAGGCTCTATAATATCGGTGGTAAATAATATCTTTGCCGTAGCTGTGGTCCTATAGCCATTGCCTAAAAATACTATATATTGTTATTTAGACGGATAAAGGGTTTTTAGGTACTTGTAAGGGTACTTTTGGTCCCTTACTCGGCTACATCCCGGGAGCTCTCAGGGGCTGCCAAGGCTAGCCTTCGGCTAGGCCTTGGCCACCCCTTATAAGCTCCTCGGGCTTGCAGCCTCCTTCCTCCCCCATCGGTTCGTCTCTCCGTACGAGGCTATTGCCTACTCTTTACCATATCGTCCTCTTCCATCGACTCCCTATGTGACTCATGCTCGGCTTGCCTGCTCCCTACCGTACACCCTAGCAATACTGCCTTATAGTACTATTAAGTCTTTAATTTATAGTATCTAGTTCTACTACTTTAGACTCTTTAAGTCCTTAAACTCGGTATTAAGCTTAGTATTAAACTAATTACACTTATGCTTTAGCGTATAGTTTGGCTGCCTTAGACTTTTTTAAGTCCTTAAACTCGGTGTTAAGCTAGTTATACTTGCGCTTTAGCGCCCATTCTAGCTACCTTAGACTCTTTTAAGTCCTTAAACTTAGTATTAAGCTAGTTATACTTACGCTTTAGCGTCTATTTTGGCTGCCTTAGACTCTTTTAAGTCCTTAAACTTAGTATTAGGCTAGTTATACTTATGCTTTAGTATAACTAGTTCTAGCGAGAAAATAAAAGGTATACTCTTAGCAGCTATAAAGCCAAGCCACCCACATAGATTAAATACCGGCAATTAACCGTTAGTACTATAATACGCACTCTTTGCGCCTAGAAATAATACTATATTATTTAATATATAATTAGCGATAATGCAGCGGAGCTGTCTATAGTGTTCTTATACCCCTAAGAGTTACAGCGGCTTTTACCGACACCTATGGTGCTATAAAAGGCGGCTACCTAGCTACTAATACGTCTACAAAAAAGCACGTAAAGAGAGATATAATACTTATATATTTATTACGGCCCGACTGCTTATAATTCGCAATTAATTCTACTACTTTTACTAGTTAGATAGCGCGCTATTATAACTAGATGATATAAATATGGATACTAATAAGTACGCTTTAGTAGTAGTAGAATATAAACAGAATACCTATTTAGTGCCTCTGTGTGGTATACTACATTAAAAAAGCATTATATTGTTATTATTATTACTTAAAGTAGAGATATTTAAAGTAACTAAGAATATAAAGGCGGGTAAACCAATTTTATACAAGACCGATAATAATATATAGTAAGTTAGCTAGATAATTTTAGATATTACCATATTATAATATAACAATAGCTAAAGTATACCATATAATCCTTTTCATTTAGAGTTTAATTACGCCTTTTTAATATAGCTGCACTATATTTACTGTATAAAGGGAGGCATTAACATACTACTTAAAGACACCCGCCTTAGCCTACTTTATAGCCTACTTAGCTTCTAATTTACAAATTAATAGGAAGAACTAATTACTATTATTCTATTTGGTATACAAAATAAATAATAGCTCTAATTAGAGTGTAAGGTAGAATTAAATATTAAAGGCTCTAAGTAGAGGGAATACTATATTCTTTACTAGGATATTATAAATATAATTACCTTTCTAATTAGCCATTAACCCTTTAAAGATGCACTAGCATATGCACTAAAGAAACTCTATAATGCCAAAAACCACTAAGTCTATAATAAGCTATACAGCGGTAACTAGTAGTAAGAGATATAAGGCAAGCTTCCTAGCGGTGCTATAGTAGTTCCTATACTTATAGCAGTTAATAAGACCCAGCTAATAATACACTATAGTAATAAATTGGCCTAGCCGGTATATCTTACCATTAGTAATCTTAACTAATAAGTTTAGCGCCAATAGATATTCCCTGCAAATATCCTTGTTAGCTTTATACCAGTTATTAAAGAAAAAGATAATAAAATAAAAAGTAAAGCATATTATAAGGCGATAAGAACTATACTTAAACGTAAGTCCTGCTTTAGTGTTTTAATGCTATATTCTATTAACTAAAATATAATAGTAATTAAGCATTTTATAGAAAGCGGCGTAGACCTTTAATATGCGGATAATTTTATATAACGATGTTATCTAATTATATATGGAATAATAGCAGACTCTAAAGAATAAGTGCTGCTTAAAGGTGTTAAAAGCCGATAGCACTATACTATATACTAGGTCCCCCCTTTAAAGCGTAAGAACTTAATTAAGAAATAATACCTGCTACGTACCTATAAGGAGATAAGAAGATAGATTAAACGCTAGAAATTAGAAAACATTCTTCTATTCTTAAACAACTGGGTATACCCGGTATAATATTTTATATAGCACTATCGCCTATTTAATATCTATAAGGGCATAATAGTAGATGTTCTATATTAGCTTCTAAAGGGTATTATTATATAACTTATTAAATGGGTACGGAAACTAATAGGCAATATTATCTAGCTAAAAAGAAAGAGAAGAGGGATAAAGATAACTATAATAAATATATCTACGGAGGCTTAACTTAATTAGTATTTTAGATAAGTTCTGGCTTTTATAGGGCTAAAACGGTTTAATAACCTATTATTTAGTAAAGTTACTTAATAGATAGGTGATAAATAAAAAGCTATAGTTCGTTAACTTATCACTATACTAGCCCTACTACTGTTGTCTAGGGAACTATATGCTATGCATTTTATAAGAGCTGTATATAACTTCGTTATTATAGCTTAATATTACGCCTATAATAAGGAGACACTATAATATATACACTACGCCCTATATTAAATTAATATGCTTAAAGGTATATTTTAATATTTCCATCTAAAGGTATTAGTTACACAAGGGGATATCACGTAGCTACGGTTCGTAGATAGTATAATAATTATTCTTCTTCTTTTCTTCTTAAAGAAAGGGGTAAGGAACTTAAGGTTCCTCACTACGCTAGTGCCGCGGCGGTACGTAATAGCAACTTGCTATACGTGACGGCAATATACCTTATATGGTGACCATTTACCTTTATTCCTAACACTGGCAACTCTTCTTTTATAGTTACTATCTATATATATATACCGCTTAACTAGCGGAATAAAAAATTAATCCTCCTTACTTACTATTGCTATTGTAATATAAGTCTCGCTGTTCTAAAATTTGCCCCTTTATATGTGGTGCTTTCTTACTTATAAGTTATAGGTAGGTATCTTATTAGTAAGGCCGCCAAGGCACTAATAGTAAGTAAGCCAATAGCGATTTTCTATCCCAGGGATGGAAAATCCTAATTAGCTGGTTTAAGTCAGGGTCTGCAGAATCTAACTAATTAGATAACTTCGACCGCCGGTCGAAGTTCCTAGATATCTTAAGACCTTACATAACTAAGAAATTTCTAGGGACTCCCTTTTAACCCAACCTTTAACTTATATATATAGAGTATTTATATTAACAAACGTCTCTAGTGCCTTGTTTAGGTTTACCTTTATTATCGCATCTGCTGGGTTATCTTGGCCATTAATCCATTAAATCTTAAAGAGTTTTTAACGCTCGTAGGATTGCTAAAGTGCCATAATATCGATTATGAGGCGCTTCTCCTTTGTGGTACTAAGCTTAACTAAATACTTATAGAGGGAATATAAGTCGGTGCATATAATTATAGGGATAACGGGAAGTTCGAGTCGATCTATAATCGTCTTTAGGGTAGTTCCAATTGCAATTGCTATATTAACTCCGCTAACCATTCCATATATCTCTAACGCTAAAATACTTCAAGTAACGCGCTTGCTCTTAGTTAAGCTCTAATAGATAAGATTACTATAGATTATAAAGTCATTCTCTCTAGTAAATTCGTTCGCGATAATAATCTTATATCCCAACTAGGAGCTAAAATCTTTATTATTTATAAACGATCTATTAATAAATATAAAGAGCTTAGCGGTAGGAAGATTAATAGGTACATAGAGTAGTCCCTAATTAAGATGGTTTATTTACTAAAAAAGACGCTTATTTAGGGCAAAGACATTATCCTTAGTTAGTTCCTAGTGTTAAGCCGTAACAGAGAGATTAAATAAAGCCTTAGGTTAACAGATAGAAGTAATATAAGCTCTATAAGCACATTACTCCACATATCCTTGCTTTAGAGAATTAACGTTAATAATATTAATCTTCTTACCTTAACCCTTCTGGTGTAAAGCAATGGAATCCTTATTTAGGGAGAGGATGCATCTATTAAAAAGTAATGGTATTATTAAGTTAAGCTTTTCCTTTAGCTTTACTATAAGATTTGCCTTTACTAGCTCATCCTCTTCAAGAGCTAAGAATTGGTCGTCTCCTAAGATAATTATATTATTAGTTTATATACCAACAATTCCGAATAGGGTTTCTATAGTTATAAGAAGGAAGCAGGGATTAAATATAGAAGTAGTTATTAAAAGCTTCTCTTTATAGTGCTTACTATAGATAGCCCACTAGTGAGTTCCTGCCTCTGCAATTCTATACAATAGCTTAAGCATAACCATAATCATATCTTTAGGATACTGGTGGCGAATTTACTCCAGAAGGTATGCTAGTATTAAGCGCTAAAGGGGCGTCTCTAATTAAGTATAGGCTTAAGTAATATCTCGTAAATAAACCGCCATTCTATTCTTTATTAAGGAGGGAGCTAGCGCAACAATAACTTACTAACTAGCTCGTTAAATTATAGGAGATTGCATAAGAATTACCTCCTTACCATTATTATTATGACCTTAGATAATAAGCCTTAATTTCTTAAATAGGGCGTTAATAGCTTTGCCCTTAATCTCATTAACCATTTTTAACTTAAAGATGCGAACTCCATCGAACTTAATAGGGTTATACTTCTTAAATTTAAAGACTCCTCTTACAATAAGACCATCGATCTCCTGCTTATTAAATACTTAAAAAGGAGCTTCTGGAGTTATAATACGACCTTCCTTTTAGAGCTGTTTTGCGAGTTCGAAGTTAGCCTTCTCCTTAGCTGTTAAAAAGGCCATTAATAACTTGACTCCATTCTTAATGGCGGCAATAAATTATTCTTTAAAATTAATAAAATGTTAGTAATTTCGTAATCCCTTTAGGCGACCTCTGCCGCGTTATAGTTGTAGCGTATTTACTATAATTATATCGGGATTATAGTCGCCTTTTAAAGTATATTAATCGTAGTTCTCTTTTAGGGTATCTTCTAGGACATCCTATAAAGGCTTAGAATTATTATCTTTATAGTAAGGCTTAATAACAGTTAAACGGAATTAAGTAGGTCCGTAAGGCATCTAAATAGTGCAAGTTTAACCATTAATTATAATAAGTTGGTGTAGGCTTAACTATCCTCCCTTTTTACGCTATACGCGTACCTTAGACTGGAGTAGTAGGTCGAGCGTAGTTAAGGTATTTAGGCCATTTCTTATTTCTAGTGCGTCGTTAACCTAGCGTATGGCGTAGAGACGTCGCACCTTCTTTATTACCTTGTGAATAGCCTTAGCTTATTATATAATAGAGGGAAATAGTAAAGAATTATTAGTTATTTAAGGGTAGGCGCTAAAGACTAGTAATGTAGGTATAAGTCTATCTAGGCTAGCGGAATTATTAATAGCTTTAACAGCTATTTATAAGGTAAGTTTTTTACTAGTATCCTTTAGTTCTAAAGAGATAATCTTATATACGCGGCGTAATAGCGTGTAATATTATTCCACTTTTCTAATACTATTATATGCCTTAATAGGGACTTCCTTAACCTTAATTGCCATTACCTTTGTTTATTATTAAAACTCTATAAATAAAAAGTTCTTTTCTATATTATAGACAATTTAATTAGGGGGTCCTAAATAGATATTAATCTAGTACAACTAAAGGGTCTCCTATATATTTCTGGCTAATATATCTTTTAAGAAACGCGCGGCTTGGAAGGAGGTTAAGAAGTTAATAACTTAGAGCACTGGCTTACTGCTAAGATATATAACGTTAATAATAATATAGAAGTTAAAGTCGTAGTTATCTTTAAGGGTGAACTTAAATCGGCTAGGGGACTTCTGGTTTATTTGGTAGTAATAGCAATACTTTATAAGATACTTAATTACCTTAACCTTAACTTTATAGCCTACTCGCTAAAGAACCCTAAGTAATTAATAAACGGATAGGTAGCTAAAACGACGGTATAGTTGGCGTAACTCTACTAACTTAGTTAAGTAGCTTTAAGTAATACTCTTTTCTAGTTAATAAAGGAGCAACTAGGGGTAACCCTACTTGCGTATAATAGGCACCTAATTATCTCCTTAGATAAGTACATTCTTAAAGTTATTAAGCTTAACGCCTAATTTATTTATATCTCTAATACAAAATAGAAATGGGGTGTTTATAGAAATAACGTGAAAACTAATGTACCCTAAGGGGGTTTAAACCCTAATTATGCCGAGAGAGATTATAGTACCTTTGCTAAAACAAATTGTATNCTANCCTNCTNTTAAATAGTTAATCTAAATAGAGCTATTAAGCTGCTAAAGGGCTTAAACTTAAGGTTCTCCTACTATAGATACTCCTGCGGCTCTAGTATCCGGCATAATACTATAGAAGACGTTTGCCGAGTATCTATTATTGAAGGAAAACGCGGAGCTCTCCTTTAGTTTGTTAAAGATATCTAACTTTATAATAGAATGGAGCGTAGATTGGTTATTAAGGATAGCGACGGTTTATATGCTATTTACCTTACTATACTTAATAAAGTATTGGTTAGGTAAGTAGTCCTTAATTTCTATATCTATAAGGAGCTATTTAGTCTCATTAACCTTACCCTTAAGGTTTTTTACGCCTTCGTATTAAACTAGGAAGCTTTAGAAGTAGGCCGCAGTAACCTTATAATTTCTAATATTTTTTATACTCTAACGGAACTTATTATATGCCTCTTTTCGCTTATTAAGGGAGTGTCTAGTTAACTAGTAATTTAGCTTCTTATAAACGTAGTACTTCTTCTAGCAATTACTTTAAAATAAACCTCCATAAGGACCTCTATAATTACCTTGTAGTTAACATTAATTATACCCTCTTCCGTATTCCCTACCGCGGCTACTATATATTTAATTAGTCTAGTTATAATTATGTTAGTTAGGAATACTTAGTTAGGTAGGGTTTTTGGTATAGAACTATTAAGATTTTTATATTTATATCGCAGTACCTATAGCAGAGCGTAGCTTAGCATATACTCCTTTAAACGTATTTATAGGTTTATATAGCGCCAAGTTATACTTAGGAACGCCACGGCATGCTAAGATAACCTAGTCCCTTAGGCTGTTCTTATTTTAGTAAGTTTTAGTAAGGCTATATTGGATTTTCTAAAGTTTATTAAAGAGTAGTTAAAGGCACTCTAAACGAGTCTTTATTGGGTTGGAAGTAATAACTCTTTAGAATATAGTCTCCCGCTATTTAGATATATAAAGTTAATAATTCTTATTAGTTTTAAAGTGGGCTCTAATAAGCTAAAGCATTGTATTAAAGTTATAGTTTTTACCCGTAATATAGTTGTAATAGAATATTACCGCCCGTCTCTTTAACATAATAGAGAAAGCGTAATAGTACTAGTGGCGTTAAATTCTAACCTTATTATAATAGTTATAAAAGACCTATAGTTTTACTCTAAGTATATTATACAGTTTTCCTCTAAACTTCTTCTCTTTGTCCGAATATACCTTTATTAGATTCGTAACTTCTTATAATAAAGGCTCACCGGTTGGCTAGAGTGGAGGAGGTAGAGGCGGAGCAACTCTAAGTAGGAGAGCACCTCTAGGTAGGAGAGCAGCTTTAGGTAGGGGGTTAGCGTTTTAGGGGTTTTAATATAAATTAAAGTTACCTTCTGAAGAATATGGGTTGTTTTTAGGTTTCCGTAGTTAATATATAATCTTAGCTTCCATTTATATTAGTTCTTCTATACTAGTAATAACGGCCTAAATATTATTAGCAATTAGGTTACCGTTCTTAGTAATATATACCCTATTCCTATAGAGGAAGTCTTAAAAGTCCCGAATAATATTAACGTTGCTAAGTACCCAGGTATCAGTAGTCCATCTTACGAAATCCTCCCTAAAATACTCCTATAGTTATAAATTGGCGTAGTATTTATTTCAGTAAAATATAATATAGTATAGGAGAAAGCTGTTAACTTATTTTATGGTATAAGTTGTTATATTAAAGGCGAATTCGTCCTAATTTTTATTAATAAGTTTCGCGTGCTTAGCTACCCCTAGTAGTAAGGAGTCTTTCCAGTTATTTAAGGTAGGCGTAGCTATGTTTTTAGAGGGAGGGAAGTATTATTAGTATAGGGATTATCGTTTGGTACGCGTTTATGATGTGTATTTGTCATTTAGTACGCGTTTATCATTTAGTACGCGTTTATTATTTAGTACGCGTTCGTAACGTGTATTTGCGGTTATAGGGCTTAAGACTAGTTCTAGCCTTAAATCGCAAAGACTTATAAAGCGTGTTATTCTGCGTAATAGACGTAAGAATCCGTAATCTTAGAAAGGCTTAGGACTAGTTCTAGCCTTTAAATCCTTAGATTTATAAAAGAGTTCTATTTAAGGTTTAGGACCAGTTCTAACCTTAAAAGATAGCTTCCTTTAGCACGAGTAGCACTAGTACAGTGGCTTATCTCTTCTTGGTGGAATACCTAGCTGTTCTATAGTATAATAGTAAAGTTAACCACTAATCAGTGTTGGTTACATAAGGGGATATTACGTAGCTACGGTTCGTAGATAGTATAATGATTGTTATTCTTCTTTTCTTCTTAAAGAAAGGGGTGAAGAACTTAAGGTTCCTTACCACGCTAGTGCCGCGGCGGCACGTAATGGCAACTTGCTATACGTGACGGCAATATGCCTTATATGGTGACCATTTGCCTTTATTTTTAACAAAAGGTAAAGGATTTTAATATGGGCCATTTTAATATACCAAAATTCCATGCCCTTATATATTTTAAGGAAAATATCCGCCTATATAGATGCATAGATAGGTACTGTTCTAGCGTAAATAGCGAAGCTAAACACCGTTATATTATTAAGGCGTTTTATAACTTAATAAATAAACAGGATTTGCTATCTTAAATTTACTCTTATAATTTAAGATAGGTAGTAGTACTAGTAATAAAAGACGAAATAGCTTTTATAAATAGTGATTTTATACTACAGTCTTCCTAGCATCTAGAGGTGTAGGTTACTTAACTAATATAATATTTAGCAGTTGCAAAGCTTTAGTAGCCTTTAGAAGATATAAATAGGGTAACAGATCTTATCTAAAGGCGTCTTAGGTTAAAGATATGGCTTTATATATCTTATATAGCAAACTACTATAAAATCCTAGGGTTTCTAGACGGCATTATAGTATTTGTTTAAGAGTGTAGGCGAAAACTATAAGGCGAATATACCTAGAACTCTAATATGGACCGGAAAAAAAGGACCCCTTATAGGTTAAGCGCCTACTTATTAAAATATATCTGTCTCTTCGCTATTAAAAATAAGACCGAAAAAATTCAACCGACCTTAAGGGCTAAATTAGTGAGGTAGTACGTTATATACTAAATTGGCAATATTCTAATTAGTGGAGGCGTAATTATATATAGGTCTAAGAGTATATAAATAACGGCAACCGTATTAGAAAGGGCCGCAGGCTGTTAGGTAAAAGACTTATAGGCTAGCCTTAGCTAATTATTACTATTCTAGATATTAAAAGGTTAGATAAGTACAGTATATACATGCAGTATACTAGAGCTATAGTAGAGCTACTTTAGCCATGAAATTATAGACTGCCGCATCCAATACACAGCATAGTTAAGGTAAAAAGGTGGCCGCGCTTAAGCGTAAATACTAGGCAAGTACTTAGAGGTAGTCGCTTTTATTTAATGCTATTTATTTTATAAAGCGCCCATATTGTTCTAGCCGCTACTTTTTATCCAGATTTGTACTACGTTAATAATTATATTAATTAGGACTAATACAATACTCTATACTTAGACAACTTTCTTAAAGAAGGAACTCGTATTACGTTATTATATAGAAGCCAGAACAAATAGTAAAAGTAGCTAAGCTAGTATAGAACCTATAATATATAATATAATAATAAACCTATATAAGACTATATGGGACTATATAAGATTGTATAAGATTGTATAAGATTATATAAGATTATATAAGATTGTATATAATATATATTATAAGCTAGTATACTACAGGCTAAGAAAATAGTAAAAATTCATTTGCGCAATTAGTATACAACTTTAAAATAATATATTATATCACCTTAATTACATGTTAAGGAATGTGTAGTTAGCTTTTAAAGTTATTAAGTTAGTTAATTACATGTTAAGGAATATGCAGTTAGCTTTTAAAGTTGTTAAGTAAGTTGACTGCGTGTTATTTAACTTTTAAATATATTAAGTTGGTCAATTGCATATTAAGTTAGTTAAGTTAAATATTAAGTTAGTCAATTGCGTATTAAGTTAATTAAGTTATATATTAAGTTAGTTAATTGCGTATTAAGTTAGTTAAGTTATATATTAAGTTGGTCAATTGTATATTAATTACGCGAAACGCGCTAAACAAAGTCTACTTAAATCTCATCCTGTAAATATTTTCCCAGTGTAGCTCTTTTATATACTAATCTAGGCGTTATAAAGGAAAGCGTTCCTTTAAGCCGCCTAAGCCGTAACCGCCTTCTATAACTAGGAAGCTCTTTTAAAAGTATAGCAAACAGTTATAGTAGAGATTTAGATATTAAATTTGTTAAATAGAAAAGTCTATATCTTATCTAGATACGCTATTAGCTAATCTTTAAGAAAGTTAAGAAGGCGCTTTATAAGTAGTTAGCAAATAGCTTAATACTACGGTAGTATATATTACTATTTCGTAGTAAGGTAGCAGAGCTCTTAGTTAGCCGAGAACTATAATAGGAGGCGCGTACTGTTCGCCCTAAATATTAAGGTTTAATTGCATTTTATAAATTATCTTCTTACCTACCTTTATAGCCTCTGTAATCTTCTATATACTATTTAAAGGGCCTTAGCGGTTTTTAATTCGTTAAAAAAATTATTTAGGTCACTTAATAAGGGACTATACTACCTTATTAAATTTTAAATTCTACCCCTTACTGCTCTTATCTTCCCCCTGTTTACTACACCCTACCATACCCTACTTACTACTAATATACTACTCCCTGCCTACCTCTAAAATGCCTTCTAATTGTATATTTTGCACTACCTATAAGCAGTATTGCTCTTTTACTAACTTTGCAACGAACCGTCTTGGAGCTCTGTATAAGACCTATAAACCTTATAAGGTTAATACTTTTTTTCCTTCTTTTTAACTGCCTTTCTAACTCTATATATATAGGAGAAAAGAAAGGGGCGGTCCTAACGATCTTTAGCGGACCTTCGGCAGCCTATAACCCACGCTACTTCTACTACTACTACTTCCGCTACTGCTTCCGCTGCTACTTATTCCTCTACTTCCCGCCTCCTTATACCGCCCGTATCGATCTAGCCGCGACTACCTATATTAATCTAGCCGCGACCTACTACGGCCCGCCCTATTACGGACCAGTTAGATATTAGGCCTATAAGTATAGCCGCTATTACTACTATCCGCCCTATTACGGACTAGTTAGATATTGGGCCTATAGATATAGTCTATAATTACTATAAAGCTTTATACTAAATAGATAAACGGATTAATTCTACGCGGGCTAAACAGCCTCGCTTTAAGAGCTACTATAAGCAAGGTAATGTTATTTTACCTTTATTTATACCCTCGCCGGAGTATTTACGGACCCTACTGTAGTCCTAGGAACGCATCGCCTGTACGTTTTAGGACTAGCTCCGTTCGTATAATATAGCTTTAGCTTTTACCTCCATTAGCTACACCATTACTAACCATAGCACTACTTTAGCCGGTATTAATTGTTTCCAAATTTATGGCGAACTATACTACCTTACTAGGCCTATAGAAGCTCCTATTAGAGCTACACCTTAATATGCTTAGCTTTACTTTTATAATCCCGCCTATACTACTAATATCTATCTATAAACTAATCCGCAGCTTAATGCGGAAGTTTTATAGCGTCTTACTAATATGCTATATAAGATTAGCAATCCTTTTATTACCTTATACTAAACCGCTACTAAACGGCTCTAGGCGTAAACTATATCTACTCTATTATAGATTATTTTTAACCTATAGATAAAGCTGATTTTTAAAGCGGGGGCTAATCGGCGCTATAAAAATCTAACTACGGCTAATAAGGTTGTAGTTGTTATTCCTAATAAATATAAAAATTCTAGCTTTTATAATATTATTCTTGCGAACTATAGGCCGCCTAATAAGCCCCTACGTTACCACTATATTAGCTTAACTTACGCCGCTTATATACTACTATACTACATACTACTCTTTCCTTACGGCAACCCTAGCTGGCACCAGGGTATACAGCTCCGTAGTAATTCCTATACCTACTAGTATAACCGCCTTCCCTAGCAAGCTTACTTCTAGTTCTATCTTTATGTCTATAACGGCTCTAAATTAGTACTATTTACCTTCTAGCGCCTGTTTTAGCAATATATTATTAACGCCTAGGCCCTATATAACTAGAATAAGCTTAACTGGATCCGTTCCTATTAGCCTAATCTCTATACAGACCTCTATAACGGCATCGCGGATACTATCTCCCGCAGAGATTTTAACCCTAATTCTATTAGCCGCCGCGTTATTCTTCCTTTAAGTTACCTTGGTAGCGCCCGCTTTATTAACCAGTACTACTAAGATTCTATAGTAATAGTCCGCCGTTATAGCCATCTAAGCCTATTTATTACTTTTATAGCTAATCCGCGGTGGAATAAAATTATTTATAAGCTTTTACCTTACCAAACCACTATTAACCGCCCTAATTTAGTTGCCCGTGTCTTCTATATAAAGATTATCCACCTTCTATATAACCCTAAGAAAAAGTAGATTTTTAGTAGATTTCTTAGCTGCGTTTAGACTATTAAATATTAAAAATAGTGCCTACCGTATCTTTACCTTTTTCTCTTTTTATATCCGGAGGACCGTAATACGTTAATAGATCCCGTAGTTATTAACTATTATATATCCGTAGAGCTCCTATAGCCTTAGGATAACCCTACTAGACGGCTTACTAACGTTGTGCGGACTATAATAGTCTATAGGCCCTGCGGTACTAATAACCTAAACACCCCCTATATAGTCGCCAGTGCTCTAAGCCGTCCGCTAATCTGCTTAAAGCAATTTCTAAAGCTATTCTGCCCTATAACGGCCGTATATAACAATAGTTACCCTTAGTATCGCCGCTATAATAATTTACGGTCGTGGCTTATCCGTATACTAGGCAGTAATAGTGCTACTATAAACCTTAACAACTGCTAGGTTATACCGTATAATCCCTATCTTAGCGTAAAGTATATCTATAAGTATATCTATAAGGGGACCAACCAAACAACTGTATAGCTCTTAGACGATAACAACAAAATTAGTAGGTACCTTTATACATCGGCAAAATATGGTACCCTTTCAATAGCCTCAATGGTTGGTGGTTGACGCAATTGGCGCGCAGTTGAGGTCATTTAGCAACTCGACCGACTAGCCTATGTTGTGTTTTTTTGACACGCAGCCTGCGCGCAGCCTGCGCGCAACCTGCGCGCAACCTACGCGCAACCTGCCAGCAATCTGCGCATTTGGCAACCATAATTATATTTACCTCTTTTATACTAATAGCATATTTTAAATAAATAAAAGCTATTTTAAAGCTATTTATAAGGCTAGCAAAATAAATATTATTATTTTAGATAATTTAATATAATATAGCGATGGTTCTCTTTTACCTATCTACTGTACCTATTAACTTACCTACCTACCTGTATCGCCTACNTATCTNNATCTACCTACCTATCTATATCGCCTACCTATCTATATCTACCTGTCTACATTTACCTACCTATCTGCATCTGCCTACCTATCTATATTTACCTACCCGTTAGCATTTACCTACCTATCTACATCTGCTTACCTGTCTGCATCTACTTACCTATCTGCATCTGCCTGCCTATCTACATCTACTTATCTGCATCTACCTACCTATTTACATCTACCTACCCGTTAGCATCTACCTACCTATCTACATCTGCTTGCCTATCTGCATCTACTTACCTATCTGCATCTACCTGCCTATCTATATCTGCTTACCTGTCTGCATCTACCTACCTGTCTACATCTACCTACCTATTAGCATCTACCTGTTTGTGCCTACCTGTCTGTGCTACCTTAATTCAATCAATCGATTGAATCGTTTATAGTGTTGGCTGGCTAGTCGTTGTCGTCTAGCTCTGGCGACGGTCGTCTGGTTCTGGCGACGGTCGTTTAGCTCTGGCAACGGTTGTCTGGTTCTGGTAACGGTCGTCTGGCTG